>NC_141361.1:40964355-41029355 GCF_057382095.1 Aulonocara sp. 'chitande type north' Nkhata Bay | reverse complement strand
AGAGAGAGACAAGGGGAGGGGCCAGAACGAAGGAGGAGGAGAGGGAGAAGACAACACCACGCCCACACACTCCCACAGCCTCCCAGGATGTAACAATCGGCTATGTACCACAGGCCTTCAAGCTGGCTGTAGTTAAACCTTTACTCAAAAAGCATCTCTAGACCCAGCAGTCTTAGCTAATTATAGGCCAATCTCCAACCTTCCTTTATATCAAACATCCTTGAAAGAGTAGTTGTCAAACAGCTAACAGATCATCTGCAGAGGTTTATTTGAAGAGTTTCAGTCAGGTTTCAGAGCTCATCACAGCACAGAAACAGCTTTAGTGAAGGTTACAAATGATCTTCTTATGGCCTCTGACAGTGGACTCATCTCTGTGCTTGTCCTGCTAGACCTCAGTGCAGCGTTCGATACTGTCGACCATAATATCCTATTAGAGCGATTAGAACATGCTGTAGGTATTACAGGTACTGTGCTGCAGTGGTTTGTATCATATCTATCTAATAGACTCCAGTTTGTTCATGTAAATGGAGAGTCCTCTTCACACACTGAGGTTAATTATGGAGTTCCACAGGGTTCAGTGCTAGGACCAATTCTGTTTACATTATACATGCTTCCCTTAGGCAGCATCATTAGAAGACATAGCATACATTTACACTGCTATGCTGATGACACCCAGCTCTATCTGTCCATGAAGCCAGATAACACACACCAATGAGTTAAACTGCAGGAATGTCTTAAAGACATAAAGACCTGGATGGCCGCTAACTTTCTGCTTCTTAATTCAGATCAAACTGAGGTTATTGTACTCGGCCCTGAAAAGCTTAGAAATATGGTATCTAAGCAGATTCTTACTCTGGATGGCATTACCTTGGCCTCCAGTAACACTGTGAGGAACCTTGGAGTCATTTTTGACCAGGACATGTCCTTCAATGCACATATTAAACAAATATGTAAGACTGCGTTCTTCCATTTGTGCAACATCTCTAAAGTTAGAAATATCCTGTCTCAGAGTGACGCTGAAAAACTAGTTCATGCATTTATTACTTCCAGGCTGGACGACTGTAATTCATTATTATCAGGAAGTCCTAAAAACTCCCTGAAAAGCCTTCAGCAGTCAGTCAGATTGCCGCCCCTCCCTGAGCCTGGTTCTGGTGAACATGTGTTTCTGTTAAAAACGAGTGTTTCCTCCCCACTGTCACCAGTGTGCCTGCTCGTGGTCTGATTGTGTTTCCTCTGTAGGGTCTTTACGTACAATATTAACTGCCTGAGGTGACCGTTGTTGTGATTTGGTGCTAAGAAAAACTGAACTGAATCTGTGAAACCACTGCAGATCACTATAACACTAAACATTTCAGCCCTTTGGGGGGAGTTGTGCTTTTGTTGTGAAAATCTGTTCCTGCTCTTTTCCTCTGCAGGCATTACAACATGGTTTCCTGGATTTTGAAAGGTTCAGTGCAGAAGAATATGAACATTATGAGGTAACAGACTGCAGAGACTGTGCTACAGGTCGATATCAATGCAAACAGGACCAGGATACAGGAAGAAATAACTAACGTACGCTTGTTATTCATCCAGTTTATTTGCAGTGCTGTTAGTAACACAGTCAGGGCCAACCAAGAGCTCGTACGATGTCCAGGCCTGCCTTGGTGCACGCTGTACTTCCTCAGTTTCTCAGTTAGATTGATCCATAGCTCACCCGTCCAAGTGATAGACAGTCAGTGAAGTAAAGGTCAACAAAACTGATTTCCAATGAAAGGTAAAAGCCCGTACGTGTTCATTACTGCAGTGGTGGTATAATTAAGGTGTTCTGGATCCATGTTTTAACTGATATGTGGCTAACCTCTATCACAGTCTTTCCTTTCTTTTTGTGCTTTTAGCGAGTTGAAAATGGAGATATGAACTGGATCGTTCCGGGCAAAGTTCTGGCGTTCAGTAGCCCTCATTCTCGTGGTGAGTCAGAATCTCTAAGCTAAAAGCTAAAAGCATGCCTCCAAACCAACACCAGTGCTCACGTTGCTGGGCTGACAGAAGGCCTGTGCAGCCCCTCAGTGCCTGCACGTCCTGAAGCAGCTGAGAAGAGCTAACCTTACCCTGCTGTCTTCTGACGGCGTGCATTGTTTCCTGCTTAGTGCTGTCGTGTTGTTACGGCTGGATTAGACGAGCCTGAACCCTGCAGTGGCTCGGGGTTTCCCATGATGCACTCATGCTTCTCCATCCCTCAGCTCTTTTTACTTTCTGTGTATTTACACCACTTTGCACGTAGTTATTATTCCCCTCTGGCTCTCGTCCATCTCTTGTCCTGTTGTCCTCCCCCCACCCCGACCACATGAGCCAGATTGCGCCCCCTCCCTCAGCCTGGTTCTTGTTAAAAGGGAGTTTTTCTTTCCCGCTGTCAGCAGGTGCTTGGGGCCGTCCGATCGTTGGGTTTTCTCTGTATTTAACGTCTTTACCTTACAACATAAATCAGCTGACACTACGTCATTGAATCTTATTTTACGTTCGCATTAAAAACAGACGCTCGCTGATTGAAACGTATGACGTAACTCAGCTGTTGTTGACTCTGTCTCCAGGTTATCCCCTCCACACACCCGAGGCATACTTCTCATACTTTTGCCAAAATGACATAACGACCGTGGTTCGTCTGAACAGGACGTTGTATGATGGCAGGCGGTTTGAGGATGCAGGATTTGAGCACCACGACCTCTTCTTCCTTGATGGGACCACGCCCTCTGACCTCATCGTCAGACGCTTTCTGCATGTGTGTGAAAGTACAGACGGGGCAGTGGCGGTGCACTGTAAAGGTAGGACTGCAAGTCTTTATGTTTAATTGATGTCATTTATTTCTTTTATCTTAACTTTGTCTCTTTAAACACTCCATCCATTTACAGCTGGATTAGGCCGCACGGGCACTCTGATTGGCTGCTACCTGATGAAGCACTTCCGGTTTACTGCAGCCGAGGCGATTGCTTGGATCAGAGTCTGCAGACCTGGATCTATCATCGGTCCACAGCAAAACTTCTTAGAAGAGTGAGTTTGTGCCTCAGCTGTGACCGCTCAAACCAAACGGCCCACTTTCCGTGACTCCAAAGGTCTCGGTCGGAGACAATCATTAAGCTGTAGTCCGTTCATGAAAGTACAGGAGTAATGCTGTGCACACAGACACGTCTGCAACACTTCATTAGGATAATGTCACAAAACACAAGCAGACGGCAGCTTCACCTCCAAGGTGCACGGAGAAGACAAAGATCTGACGAGGTGAAGACTCCAGTCACAGAGTATCAGGGAACCATAACGTGTTAGTGGCCTTCATCAGGGTCATTGCGTTTGTGAAGGTGTGATTGGTCCACTTGGATCTTTTTCTGTTTCCAGTCTTTTTTATTTAAACACAAGCTGTTTGACATTTTGCAATGACCCAAAAGGCGTTGGCCACTGAGTACAGCTGTTCTCTAATACTTCGAGTGTCGCTGGAGTCTTCACACAAAGCACAAGTAGATCAGGAAGGGTTTGAGGGGTCACCTTGGCCTTCAACGTCGGCAGATCTCAGTCTCATCGAGCATCTGTGAGATGTGCTGGACAAACAAGGCCCGTCTGTCCTTAGGCTGTGGCATCTATTGCTGTTAGCACACAGGATGTTTCTCCATGCTGAGGTCATGGTTGGAGCATGCTGGAAATGTTAGAAGAGAAGCAAAAGGTGGAGGTCAGGGTGGGGCATTCCCCAGGGTGCCCATGTGCAGCTGGTGGTGACTGCAGCAGTGGGAAACTGGTGGATGATGAATCGAATCGAATTTAAAAAAAGCCTGAAACTGTGATACTGCTGCAGACTGCAGTCACAGTGTGCAGCTGGTTTCTCTCCTCAGCTCTGGACGCACACTTCCTCCTTACGCCACAGTAGCGCTCTGTTGCTAATGGCTACTAGCTTTGTGTGTCTACTTACACGCTAAACCAGGATGTTGAATGTTGTACCTGCTAAACGTGATATCACAGTCAGTTTGTGGCGTGTGTTTGATGTTTGTGTGCAGGAAGCAGCACAGTTTGTGGGTTCAGGGTGACGTGCATCGGTCTAAACAGAAGCTGGTCCAACAGAGACTGAGTCGGCAGCAGCAGCAGCAGCAGCAGCTGCACCGCTCTGACTCTGTGCAGGGAGGCAAACAGGAGGCAGTGTCCTCGCTGCTTTCCAGCATGGATGACCTGTCAATCAACACCGTGCTCTGCAAGTCATATAGCTTGGATGAGGTCAGCGGTGTGACTTCATAGCACCTTTTCTTAATGGTTACTGCAGAATTCAAACAGGCTACTGAGTTCCGATCACAATGTTGTGTTTTCATGCTGCTAATTGTGTCTGTGCAGAATAACTGCAAAGAAGTCAGTCTGACACAGGGAGACGAACTGAGAGCACTGAAGGGAAAACGCCCACCGAGATCAGCGTCATCCTGCTCAAGGTACCAACATCTGTAATGTAATTAATGATAGATGGTTATTGTGGTCAGTGCAAGAGACACGTAGAGAATTAGCTCAAACGCTGGAAACAAAGTTTCTATTAACAAGGAGAGATAATAGACACCAATATGTTTTTGTGGATGTCAGAAAGTACGTAAGTGACTGTTGTCGAATGCTACAAAGAACGCACGCTTTGTTTGCACGCTGTCTAACAGGCAGACCGGACTGCATGAAATCCTGCTGTGTTCTCATCTGTGCAGCGTGAATGTTGTGTGTAACCTGCTCGAGCTCATGTGTCCTTCTTTGTTCTTCGGTTAAACTGAAACCTAAATGCAACAGGAGAAGTTGTTGTCTTTTGGCGACTTTAGTTATGAGTGAGATTAAGGTTCTGGAGGTTGTCAGAGTATTCCTTCTACTGCCTGACGGTGTCCTCAGCTGGAGCCAGCAGGCCTCCATCTTTACTGTACACCGTGTTGGTGGAGCACCACTTCCCCTCCTGACGCTTTGCCAGAATCGCTCCTCCTACGCCCAAGTTTTTGCTGCAGCCGCGGCCTGAGCTGCGTTTCGATTGGCCTGCCCGCTGCCTCTGCTCTCCATCCTTGGCTGCAGCCAGACACACAATCAGTAGATAATACCTCTGCTCACTACAGTTTTTGTTTGGGTCCCTGAATCCACGGCACAAATATAGCAGATATATAAGAAGCTGCCATAGTTCAAGAAACATCTTATAAAAAGTAAATAGTTACAAATCGGGGATATGAGAGCTGCGGCAAAAAGAAACCAAAGGACGACCACGAACCAAACTCACGACGTGCCTCCGGCTTCTCCTGTAAACTAACATCACCAAACTGCTAACCTGACACAACCAAGAGCTGGGCTTCCACGGAGGTTAAATCAGGTACCTCCCACACGTCGAAGCGTGTTTGTATCTCGTCTCTTGTACAGAGTGTGAGTGCAGATGTTGATTCCTGCAGTGAGCGTAGAAATCAGAAGGATTTTTGGAGAAGTTGTTCGTTGTGCTTGTTTCTGTGAAGGATCAAGTTTTATTTGCTCTTGGATCACACACACACACAAATATGAGGTGTTCTTGTTTTCTGTGTCAGGTTAAACCTGTCCAAGACTTCACACCGCTCCATCCTCCCTCCCCCGAAGCCCTCCAAAGTCCACCTCACCCCTTCTTCTACTAAGACGCTGAGACGAAGTTCCTCTACCACCACTGCTCCGCAGATCAGGAGGTTGGTGTCTGTGCTTTTGTCCTTACTAGAAGCACATTATAATAAAACCAATGTAAAATGTGATGTGCTGATGTCTCCACAGTCCCTTCAGCCTCACGTTGTTCAGCACCAGGCCAGCACTGATTCACTGACTTCACACTTGGGACGTTCTGGTCATGAATCAGCCCAGCTGATGATGGACTCGCTGGAGACTGCATCAGCTCTCTTGCACGTTTAACCCTAGAACACTATCGCTATAAATAGTAACACAATCGCTAATGCCGGGTGATTTTTACCCGATATAATATAACCAATAAAAAGTAATCAAATATATCAAAATATGACAACACATGACAAATTAGAGTGGTCTTCTTTTACTTTCAACTGTGCCATGTCTAACAAAATGAAAGAAAAACCCTCCTAAAACAAAAGAATGACTCTGGAAAGCTGGTCTTTGGTCCACCCATTCCTGGGACATTTGAGACTTCCCTGGTGAAGGCACAGGCTCCTCGACACGCAAACAGCTGCAGGAGAGAGAAATCATGTAAATGTATTTGCTCGGGTGTAAATCACCCAGCGATAGCGTTCTCGGGTTAATAGGCTGTAAATGCTTTTTTAGCCCCAATAACTACTTTTCGTTTCGACAGAGCCAACAGTTTGTCACCACTTTAACTGGTCACGTGGCCCATTCTGTGATAACAGGGCCGACACCATAAATCATCACGTCTCTTGGGTATAGCAGGCAGGTAACTGTGAAAAACTGCGGCTGCATATTGCAGATATAACATCTGCTGGATGCTGAATGCCCCGCTGTCACAATCATTTTGCTGGAAGCAAAGGACACGTGCAGGTGCAAACACCAAACAACGCTTACAGGGGAGGTCGTGGCCCGAGGACTGAGTCAGACCATCGCCAAGAGCAGTCTGGGTGCTTCTGATAAACGGCTGCTGCCATTTGTCCATCCGAAGTTCAGAACCACAGGATGTAGACGGCCTGAAGCAACGTCTTGGTTGCGGAAACACAGACCTTTAGAAGTCGTACCAAAATCCACGCCTTAAACTTTGGCAGATCACATGATGGACCTAGCTTATTTGGCACGTTGTTGTAATGTTGTCTCCTCGTTTTCAGTACTTTAGTAACCAGGTTGGGTCAGAGAACCATAGCAAACCACATCTTTTGTAAGAGATTGGTGCACATTGTTCAAGAATTAACAACTGGACGCAAAATTGTCTTGCAAGACCAAGAGTGACACACTGCTTCTGCTACAGATGTTATTTATATTCTCCCAGATTTCATCGATAAAGTATGACAAACTTATATTTGTTGGTCTGTTAATGTTCTAATGATGCAGAGCGAGGGACACAAAGCCACGACGTGCTTATAATGCACTGTGAAAGCCTCTGAGCACACATGCTGGCAATGAAAGAGGAAATCAGTAAAATGAAGACAGAGATTCTGATGTTTCACGTCAGACTGAACACGGCACGCACACTTTATTTCACAGGTCATTCACATTCATGCACTGGATTTGTCAACAGGACTTTATCATACATAAAGCAAACTCACTATGTTCAGCTTTGCACTATTTCTTTCTTGCAGTAAAATTCTTAACATGCAAATGATGTTCAGCTTTGAGCGTGTTGTTGCTGTCATGCTTTCCTGTATCTGACTGTGTGACAGCAGCTCAGATGTGCTGTCTGATTGGTAGTTTACTCCAAAGGAGGGAAACCAGCTAATGCTAGTGTGAAGTGCTAAAATCAACAATAAAGTCCAAGTAATGACGAGATAATGACTCATGCTTCTCTTTGTTATCATCACACTGTCATTGTGTCATAACCTTCACTGAAAGTCACCTGACACTGCTGTGGGATGCTGTGGGACGCTGTGGGACGCTGTGGGATGCTGTGTGATGCCGTGGGATGCTGTGGGACGCTGTGTGATGCCGTGGGATGCTGTGGGATGCCGTGGGACGCTGTGGGATGCTGTGGGATGCTGAGACTGTGGATTCCATGTCCTTGGTATCATTTGGGGAATTTAATGACCAAAACATCATATATATATATATATATATATATATATATATATATATATATATATATATATATATATGAGTATATATGAGTATGCATTTGAAGTACACTTCAAATTGGGACAGCCGTCGTCGTGTGGCGGTGACGTAATCGCACTTAAAATGTGTACTTCAAGCGTGCAGACCCTGAATTGGGACACAGCCTCAGTGTTTCAGTCATAAAAACACTTCCTGTCTCCGCGGGGGCCCATCACGTATAGGTGTAACGGAGAAACAGCCAATCAAATCGCAGCTTTTCAGGCATTGGAAAAAAAAAGATTGTTTTTTACACTGAACTGTCTGAGCGCGGGTTCGAGTCCTGGTTGGGACAAAGGTTGTGTTACATTATCAAAAGTTAAACACCATTTTCAATCTACTTATTGTGGATAACATTTATTTTTTAATTATCATTTTATTTATATTATATAGCGTTATGGCCTGTGGAGCAATTTTTCTGCATTACGTACCTATACTGTCACACTTCCAGGTGCTCTTGGCTCGTGAGCCAAAGCCAACCAGCTGATCATCCTCAGAGGCTTCTGCAGCAACACTCACTCTGCTGGTCTCGTAGCTCAGAAGAGTTTTTATCTCTGCAAAGCTGAGGGCTTACTGTACAAATGAATGCAAGCTCTCCTTGCCATGCCCTTCTTCCACAGAGGTCCCTGCAGCCTCTTGCTTCTGGAGATCTTTGATCAGGTACATGGTGTCCCCGACATCATTCTCCAGAAGCCACCGGAAAGATTTCCCTTTATATTTTCCAAACTGCAGGATGTACTCTCCCTGCACTTCCTTCATGTCAGAGGCATCCCCTCCTCTCTGATAGATGACAGTCAGAGCATCGTCCTCCCTCACAGGTGCAGACTTGTCCTGAAGCTTGGGGTCATTTTTAATCCTTCGAGCTTCTTTTGACGAGTCCTGGAGAAGGTATCCAAGTGGCCCCTTGTGGAACGCCACAGAGATTTTCCCTGGATATGGCGCAACTTTCTTCTGCATCTTGACATGCAGTGAAAAAATAAACAATTATATTAAACAAAATTGATTCCAAACACAAACAAAGACATTCCAGGTTATAATCTTGCTGCTGGGTTTAGACAGCAGGATGCAGGAGAACAATAACGAGACACAATTTGAAAGAACATTGACAACATTTGTGATAAAAGTGTTTTTTACTCCAGGTATAACAAACTGTTCTGTCTGTAAATAAAAACCTTTCATGGTTGAATGATTATTGGCATATCTGCAAAATTTGTGGTAACTGCTTAGTAGTCATGGCACATAAGAATTGCTGGTAGATTCCCGCGCGGGAGCCTGGGATTGTTTAGCTAAACGGCCTAAACCGTTTCTCTATGGTAGTGCTAAACTACGGTGGCCCCTAGAGACAAAGCACGTACAAACTCAAAAACACATGCAAACTCAAAAACACAACGGAAGTGCTCCAGGACGCTAGGGGCAGTGTTGAGCTCTATTTGCAAAATAAACGGCAAGTTTGTCTGTATGGGACGGTCTAGTCTCCGTCGCGCTTCCCAGGTTGCCTAGCAACCATGATACTAACCGCTGGAAACGTGTCATACAACTTTGTTTGACAGAAATGAAGGAGAACATATTTTGTTCATTTGTTTGTTTGTTTCTACAAGAGCTTTGTGTGATTTGATAAGTATCTGAGGCTGAGACCACAGGACAGTAAAACATGATTTTTGGGCTTCATTTCTGTACTGAACAGTTATTTAAGATTAGTTAGTAAATAAGAATTAGCTGATGTTGTTCATGAGACTAAAGTCATCTCACTTTGGTAATGTAAATAGAATAGAATAGAATAGAATAGCCTTTATTGTCATTGTACAGAGTACAACGAAATTGGAGTGCCACTCCCTTGGTGCAAGTTTCAATAATAAATATAAATGTAAAATATAAAAGTACAAAAAAACCAATCGTAAGTACTCAAACAATAGTATGTACAATATATACAGGATAGCAGCATTAATATGATGACAGTATGAATAGCAGCATAATATAATGACAGTGACGGTATGGAATAGGTTCAGTTGTTTTTGTGCTTATTTACTACGGTGATAGCTCTGGGAAAGAAGCTATCCCTGAATCTGTTTGTCCTGGTTTTATGTGACCTGTACTGTCGGCCTGACGGTAATAGTTCAAACAGTTGGTTGCTGGGGTGAGAGTGGTCCTTGATGATATTGCCAGCTCTGCTGAGGTACCGAGAGTTTGCAGTGACCTCCAGGCTGGGCAGAGAGCAGCCAGTGATCTTCTGGGCTGTGTTGATGACCCTCTGCAGTGCTTTCCTGTCTGCAGCTGAGCACCCTGCATACCATGTTGTTATGCCGTACGTTAGGATGCTCTCTATGGTGGCTCTGTAAAATGTCACCAGCAGCCTCTCCTCCAGGTTGTTCCTCCTGAGCACTCTCAGAAAGTGGAGACGCTGCTGGGCCTTTTTTACCACCGCCGTAGTATTTGCAGTCCAGGAGAGATCATCAGATATCTGCACGCCCAGAAACCTCATGGAGTGTACCCTCTCCACACAGTTCCCGTGAATGTAAAGTGGGGCCGGGTCTGCTCTGCCCTTCCTGAAGTCCAAGATAAGTTCTTTAGTTTTCGTGGTGTTCAGTTGGAGGTTGTTAACTGAACACCACTCAGTCAGTCTGTTGACCTCATCTCTGTAGTCCGACTCATCCCCCTTGAGATGAGTCCAACCACTGTGGTGTCATCCGTGAACTTTATGATGGTGTTTGAGAGATGGGTAGGGGGAGCAGTCGGATGTGTAGAGCGTAAACAGGAGGGGACTCAAAACACATCCTTGTGGAGACCCGGTGCTGAGTGTGATGGTGCTGGACCGGTGGGGGCCGAGTCTGACAGACTGTGGTCTATTTGTCAGGAAGTCCTTGATCCAGAGGCAGATGGGGGTGGAGAGTCCCAGGTGAGACAGTTTCTGGACCAGGATCTCCGGGATGATATGATTGAATGCTGAGCTGAAGTTCAGAAAGAGCATTCTCACATAGCTTCCTCGGTGCTCCAGGTGACTCAGCGCAGTGTGGAGCACTATGGTGATAGCGTCCTCGGTGGATCGATTTGTCCTGTAGGCAAATTGGTGGGGGTCCAGAGTGGGAGGCAGACCGGCCCTGATGTGCTGACAGACCAGTCTCTCAAAGCACTTCATCACTACAGGCGTAAGTGCAACAGGCCTGTAGTCATTTGGGCTGGCCACAGCTGTCTTCTTGGCGATGGGGATGATGGTGGAGGTTTTGAGGCAGGGCGGGACGGTGTTCGATGACAAGGAAAGGTTGAAGATTTTAGTGAAGACTCCGGTCAGTTCGTCAGCACATGCTCTGAGAACCTTTCCATGTATTCCATCAGGACCTGCCGCCTTCCTGGGATTCACTGACCTTAGAACACACCTCACTTGGTGCTCCCTAAGTGTTAGTGTGCCAGTGCTGGGGGCGGGTGGAGGTGGTGTGGCAGCTGAGGGCTTGGTCGTCTCAAAGCGGGCGAAGAAACGGTTTAGATCCTCAGCCAGTGAGGCATCAGTCCTAGATGTTGCCTGGTTATTGCTTCTGTAGTTGGTAATGTGATTGATCCCCTGCCACATTTTTCTGGGGTCGTTGTCAGCAAATATAATATGGCCAATATTATAGTTATTATATTAATCATTATTAGCTATTACAGCAGTGAACATGAACTCTGTGTCAAATACTGAGCAGTACAGATTCAAGTTGCAGTTATTTACATGTCTTATCACCTTAAATCTTCACTCAAAGACAAGTATCTTTGACAGTGCACATATAGGTGTATCATATATAAGAGACAAATGTTGTTCCTTCATGTTGGCATTACTAAATTTGGCTCAATGCTTACATACATGTGTAAAAAGAAAATGTACAAGCTGTGATAACTGTGTCTGATAGAATGAAGAGTCGACTGATATATGAAATATTCCTTTATTGGGTGAGAAAATCAGACCATGTCATAACTGCTGTAAGTCACACAGAATAGATATCAGAGCCTTAAACAGGCTGACGTCTGCTAAATGGGTCAAACTGGGCAGAAAGTCTACAAACACATAACATCCTTATAGAATATGATGTAACACTATAGATCAACTTAGCTCAGAATATATAAAGCATATAAACAGTTACAGCAATATGATGCAACAAACACAGCAGCTACTGATCCAAAATACTCAAAGCTTCATAGAACTGAAACCAACATTTATTTTAGCTCCACCCTGCTGCTGATACAGACTTTAGGTTTCTGAACATTAAACTTGTTGCTGCCTTTCATAGTGTGTAGCTTGAAGGCCCTGAGTACTCTGAGTACTTTCTCCCACACTGGAAACACTGGGATGATCACATTATGTGAACATTACCTAATAAGACTGATTCAGCACAGACAGTTATGTTAAACTTTCCTAGCAGTCCTTCACAAACAGGGAACAGTCTGTCTATTCTCTCCATCTGTCAGCTGCTGCTGGCTCTTCCTCCTCCTCTTCCTCACATACTGCTGAGTTTGTCCTGGTGGATCATCAGGGCTGCAAAGCCTCACAGATGATGTGCAGCAGTGGGTCCCTCAGTCTGTCCTCACTCTGGACACTTGCAGTCGTCACACATGGACATCAAATGTGTGATAAGCTGCAGGATTCAAACACAAGTGTAACTTATAAACACATGTTCATACTTTTATTCCACAATCAGAGAGAAAGAAACAGAGAGAGAGTGCAGGACAGACAGACAGGTGACAGTCTCAGGTGTACACACTGCTACACAACAGCACCAGAGAAGCAGGATTTAGTGTTTGTGTTATTACGAGTGTAAACAAGAAGAGTTCCAGATGGTGCAGTGGACACATGTGTGACTGCTGTGATTAAAGCATCTTTCTTTCAGCTTAACGAGTGAACCGTCAGCTCGTTCAAACACACGTTAAAGTCCGTTTGGCTCGACACCACCGAACAGAGGCAGCAATATAACATAGCTAACATTAACAGTGCAGTGAATCCTGCTTGTGCCGTGATATTCAGGACTGCAAACCGAGCAGCATCACTGACTTTCAGCCTGTTGTGTTTGTGGATATATGACTGACTTTAATTATCCACAAAATCATCACAATCTCTGTCAGATTAAGGTCGACTATATATATTTTTTTAAAGTAAAGGCTTTAAAACCAAGTTAATTCTGAAAGTACAAACATCGCTAATGTCAACTTTCCCGACATGTGGCCAACAGTAATGGTTTCATGTTCTTCATTAAAAAAATATTTGCGCATTAATAAGTGACATAATATTCAGTACTTACTTCTGAAAGTTTACTCTTCCTCCGCTCCGCTTCCACTGTTTTTTTTTCGGCAAAATTATCCACACCACCACCGCACTATGAAGTCTGGGATATGTTGGGCCATGAAGGCTACACCGACCCATCCTTAAAATTCAGGGAAATTAAGGACGCATTTCAGGGCCGCATTTCGGGCAGCCTTTGAATTCGGAAAGCCTTCTCTTGTGGCTGTGAGGTAATCGGCCTTAAAATGCGGCCTTTAAGGCTGCAAACCCCAAATCCGGTCATTGGTACTTCCTGGCTTGTGTAGTTACTAGGTAACAAAAGCTCAACACTGCCCCTAGCGTCCTGGAGCACTTCCGTTGTGTTTTGGATTTTGCAAGTGTTTTGGAGTTTGTACGTGTTTTGGAATTTGCAAGTGTTTTTTAGTTTGCAAGTGTTTAAGCAGGCTGCCACCTACAACAACACCACTGACCTCCAGGAGTACGCAGAGACTGTTACAGCCTACATCAACAAGTGCATTGAGGATGTAACAGTCACGAAAACCATAACTGTCCGGGCCAATCAAAAACCATGGATGACAGGAGAGGTCTACAGGCTGCTGAAAGCTCGGAATGTTGCCTTCAGAGATGGAGACGAGGCAAGCCTGAGGACAGCTAGGGCCAACCTTTCCCGTGGCATCAGAGAGGCTAAGAGACAGTACTCCAGGAAAATATCTCATCACTTCAAAGACAGCAGAGACTCACGGAGCCTGTGGCGGGGCATTCAGACCATCACAGATTACAAGCCCCCACCACAGACCTGTGATAGCACTATCCCCCTGCTGAACGAGCTGAACACTTTCTTTGCTCGCTTTGAAGTCCAAAACAGCACCACTGCACAGAAGACCCCACCCCCTCCTGGTGACCAGGTGATGACTCTGTCCCCGGACAGCGTGAGGAGATCCCTCAGCAGGATCAATGCACGTAAAGCTCCGGGTCCTGACAACATTCCTGGTCGTGTACTGAGAGACTGTGCAGTGGAACTCACTGATGTCTTCACAGACATCTTCAACATATCACTCATCCAGGCTGTCGTCCCCACATGTTTTAAAGCCACCACAATCATTCCGGTCCCAAAAAAGTCATCTCCCTCCTGCTTTAATGACTACCGTCCTGTTGCACTTACTCCCATCCTGATGAAGTGCTTCGAACGACTAGTCATGCAGCACATCAAGACTGTCCTGCCCCCCTCCCTGGATCCCTTCCAGTTTGCGTATCGGCCCAACCGCTCAACCGATGATGCCATCTCCACTGCACTCCACTCAGCACTCACACACCTGGACAAAAAAGACTCATATGTTCGAATGCTGTTCATAGATTTCAGTTCAGCATTCAACACTATAATCCCCCAACAGCTCACTCAAAAACTGGTCCAGCTGGGGCTCAACACCTCACTGTGCAACTGGCTGTTGGATTTCCTCACCGGAAGACCTCAAGCAGTACGGGTCGGCAGTAATACATCCAGCACCATCATTTTAAACACGGGGGCCCCGCAGGGATGTGTGCTGAGCCCCCTCCTCTTCACTCTGCTGACCCATGACTGCACTCCATCATACAGCTCCAACCTCTTCATCAAGTTTGCGGACGACACAACGGTGGTGGGTCTCATTAGCAACAGGGATGAGACCGACTACAGAAGTGAGGTGAGACGCCTGGCCACGTGGTGTGTTGACAACAATCTCTCTCTGAATGTGGAGAAGACGAAGGAGATTGTTGTGGACTTCAGGAGAATGCACACCCAACATGCTCCTCTGACCATTGACGGAGCGTCTGTGGAGAGAGTGAGCAGCACCAAGTTCTTGGGTGTGCACATCACAGAGGATCTCTCCTGGACGTACAACACCACAGCACTGGCCAAGAAATCACAGCAGCGTCTCTTCTTTCTCCGCAAACTAAGAAGAGCAGGAGCACCAGCCCCCATCATGCACACTTTCTACAGAGGCACCATCGAGAGCATCCTGTCGAGCTGCATCACTGTGTGGTTTGGAGCCTGCAATGCGTCCTGCCATAGAACCCTCCAACGCATAGTGAGAGCTGCAGAGAGGATCATTGGTGTCTCTCTCCCCTCCCTCCAGGACATTTACAGCACCCGTCTCACTAAAAAATCCCTTTGCATAGCGGCTGATCCCACGCACCCAATGCAAAGCTTCTTCAAGCTGCTGCCGTCAGGGAGGAGACTGCGGAGTCTCCAGGCCAGGACCAGCAGACTGAAGGACAGCTTCATCCATCAGGCTGTCAGGAAGCTTAACTCCCTCCCGATTCTGCCCCCCTCTCCCCTCTTCTCCACCACGGTCTCACTGAACTCTGTCACACACACACACACACTCACTCTCTGACGCACTCACTGGCCTGCTCCAGTCACTTTGTGGAGCATTGGACTGCCATTACCTCATAAGACTTTGTTGTTACACTATCTCTTACCGTACACTACTAAATCTCCATTTGCACTATTTGCCTATTTTGCACCACTATGCCTTCTTACTTGAATATTGTATATTGTATATTGCATAGCTTTTTTTTTTTGTTATACGTAAAATTGTATTGTATTTATTTAAATGTTTACTTTTTAATTATTTTATTTGCATTTTTCTAATCACTAGGGTTTGAGAATAACGCAATTTCTATTCTGTGTATGTCCTGTACATGTGGCAGAATTGACAAATAAAGTTGACTTGACTTGACTTGACTTTTGGATTTTGCAAGTGTTTTGGAGTTTGTACGTGTTTTGGAATTTGCAAGTGTTTTGGAATTTGCAAGTGTTTTTTAGTTTGCAAGTGTTTTGGAGTTTGCAAGTGTTTTGGAGTTTGCAAGTGTTTTGGAGTTTGTACGTGCTTTGTCTCTAGGGGCCACCGTACTAAACCACTACGGGTGTAATATACTTTTGGCCACTACGGTCTTCCGGCGCTGTTGCGAGTTTGAGATGCGGCGGCACTTTTAAAAAATCTCCTCTTTTACGTTTCGGGAGAGAAAATAAGTAACTCAACGCTCGCAACACATCCCAACGCTCCTCATTCATTGATCAAAGGTAAGAAACGTCGTTTGAAATAAGAGTAAACCAACAGAATACATTTACAGGTGTATATTACAGGTAATAGGTGTGTTGCGATTGCATTTACGAAGCATCCATCGGTCAGTGGTTACACTGAAATCATGCAGTTTGTGCTTTGACCTCCAGAGGGCGACAAATCAGCACAGACAGAGAGCTCCATTCAAACTTTGCTGCCATCAGGAATAATTCTTCAAATATAATCATCAGTGTTTGAGCAGTTCTGATATCAGGGACAATCTAGACATGTGTGACAATACTGAACGTGTCACATGACACACCTTAAACATCATGTGATCCACTCTCAGTCTGCACTTTCATTCATGACTTCAACAGGTTGAAATGAGCTTTGAACAAACATCAGTTCAGTGCTGAAATATTCAAACGCTGCAGGAAGAAGAACAACAAAGTGATGACAGATGTTTGTGCTTCAAACTGGAAAACCAGCAGAAATAAATCACAGCCTGCCAGAGGTTTAGGAGTTTCTGAGGTGCACCTGAACGCAGCATAGTGTTTCAAAGCCCCTGATTGTCTTCAAACGCCGCATTAGGCTGAAAGTTTACTTTCACTTCCTGAACTTCGTGGAGTGGCGCTTGTTGTTGGTGTGTGAAGAAACTGTAAGTTTGCTTTGTTTCCTCCTTTAACAGTTTGTCTTTAGGAACTTTACTGTTTGTTCAGCTCATGTTTGAGTTCTTCACACAACAAACTGTGTGTGTTTGTATTAAAGTCAGTGTGTAATGTTTCCTGGCTAACATCAGCTGTGTGCAGCTTAGTTCAGCACAAATCTGCCGCTCCATAGTTCACGGTAACGGACTCACAGCTGGACCAACGAGGCCGAGTGTGTCCGCCACTCTGAGCTACGTTCGTGTTTGTGTGCTTGTAGTTTGTACTTTGTGAGTTCACTCAGAGGACGCAGCGTACGTGATGACGTCACAGCCCTTTACCTCCTTTACTGTCACTGTGATTAATATTTACACACCACACGAGACACCTGACAGCATGCTAACGCTAAGCTAAAGCTAAGCTAACGCTAAGCTAGCCAAGAACCCAGAGTGATGTTAAAGCTGAGTAAACACTGACCCCAGACCAGCACCGTGATAAAGTGAGCTGCTGCTGCTGAACCTGAACAGGTAACAAAGTGATGAGCAGTCAGGCTGCAGGTTTCTACCTGTTCATGTTTCCACAGTAGAATCACTTTGAAGTGTCTTTGTGCTGTTTCATCTTTGATTTGTGTTCATAAACACTCAGAGAAACATCACGTGACCTCATCAGGATCTGTGTTGGTGTGTGGGGCTGTACCTCAGCTTTAGATTATGGTGATTATGAGACAGTGTTTCAGCTCATTTTACACAGTAACATGAAAGTACTGTTATGAGGAGTAATGACGTAACATACTCCATTACTTTTAATTAAAGTGTTCTGTGTAATATGTGTAATAATGACTTTTTTGAGTAACTTCATCTCTGTCAATAACAACATTCATACGTGGAATAAAACCACATCAGTGGATCATTGCTGGAGCTGCCTGGACTTCAGTCTTCAGCATCTCAACCAACAGCATCGACATGCTGCTCCAGATGTCTGTGCTCCAGATGTCTGTGCTCCAGATGTCTGTGCTCCAGATGTTTGTGCTCAAGTGATCAGACTCACAGTTTCATCCTTGAAATAAGTGTTTATATTGTTGACCCACCATTGATCATGATCAGTGGTGGGTCAGCGACATGCTTTCTTTCCGTCTCAGGTTTAAATATCTGGGACTCTCCACCGTTTGGTTTTAAAACTGAAGAAGCTTCTCGGATGAAACGTCTTCCAGAAACTTAAAGACGTCTCTTTTCTTTCCAAGCTCCTTAGATCACATGACCTGGATGACTGAACCTACAGACATATTCACCTGGTTTCTAGGTCACATGACAGGTCAGAGGTCAGCGACTGTAACTCGGTTACTCCTGTTAATGTGAACTCACTGAGTGTTTGTGGTTTACCTCTCAGACTGACTGAAGATGATGATGGAGGAAGAGGAGGACAGAGCAGAGTCTGCAGGGTCCAGCTGTCCGTCTGTGAGGAGTGACCGGTCCAAAGGTTATAATCCAGCCTTCAGTGGTGAACCTGGAGCAACGAGGTCAGAGAGCTGAACTCACTGAGTAACAGAAATAATTCTGCACTGACATTATAATCAGTGTTGACTCTGGTTGATTGTCTGACTGTGTTTGTGAGCTGAGAGGAAATGAAAATGAGTTTGTAACAAAAATCAGTTTTGTCCAGTTTTCCTGTAAAAAGCTGAACTCTAATCTAAGAGGATGTTACTGACAGGAAACAGCTGCATTATCTGCAGTCTGTGTCATCACAGCTGCTTCAATCATGTTTGTGTCTGCAGAGGTCAGAGGTCACAGTCTGCAGGGTCCAGCTGTCCGTCTGTGAGGAGTGACCGGTCCAAAGGTGTCCCTCCAGTCTTCAGTGGTGAACCTGGAGCAACGAGGTCAGAGAGCTGTGATGACTCCTTTACATGTTTGTGTTTCCTGGATAAATATGACCTGAAACATCCTCAGATTGTTACAAAGATTCATTAAAAAGAAAACAATGAAAGAGAAAAGATCCAAATGTTCGACTTGGTCATTTGCTGTTTGAGGACAGTGATGCTCATATCTGTGGGGAAAGTGTGACCTGAGTGGGTTCATGTTTGTCTTTAAAGAACAGCTCTGATGCTCTTTGTGTCTGATCTGTTAAACAGTCTGAGAGGTCACACAGAGACCCAGCAGCTAAAGCCTGGATCATACTGGCTGCTGTTACTCCATCAGGACAACACTGAACACAGTGCTGTTCATGGAAATCAGTGCAGCTTTACACTGTATCACCAAAGTACTGACTCGTCTGCCTTCACACACATGTAAACTTGAGGGACATCATATTCTGAGTCCACAGCATTTAATATGATGTCAGCCAAGAGTTCAACATATAACAGCTTAAACTGTTCTGAAAAGGTTTTTTCACAGGTTAAAAAGTGTTTACGGGATTTTTAACAGTTCTTTCAGAAGCACATACGTGAGGTCAGACACAGGGAAGCAGCAACACTGACTGAACACAGCTTTTAGAGGCTAAATTCACATTTTAATAATGAAAGTGGCTTCATGTGTGTGTCCATGGTTCATCCACAGAGTGGAGCAGCAGAGCTCAGAGGGTCCCAGTGGTCAGTCTGCCCAGCAGCATCAAACACAGCTGGACTCCATGTTTATGGTCTGTACATGTACAACAACTACTTTATTATTAATATTAATACATTTGTTTATAGGTCCCTTTCAGAACACCAAGGACTCTGTGGACTAAATGACCAAAAGAAACAAACTTTGAAATCAGACGGTGCAAATGTGATCACAGGGAAACGTTTTAAACATCGAGGCTTTAAACAGAAACCAAAGTGAAACAGTTTGTAGTCGAGATCAGTGGGAATGAAGCTGAATAACTGTTTCTTCAATAACTCTGAGAAATAAATGACAAACATGATGGAAATTAGCAGCATTAGCACTTACTAATGATGTGAGTCAACACTCTGCTGTATTCAGACGACCACATTAGGTGGTGTAATGGAAACCAGTGGATCCAGTCCAGTCGTGGCGACCTGTGGCGAGTCGATCTGAGCAGCTACTAATGGAAACGGGGCCATAGATGTGTTTGTGCTTAATAACAGTGAATCACAGGATTTTTACATTACAGTTAAAATCTCATGTTGTTTGTTAAAGTGTGCAGTTCAGGGTGTGTTACTAAAACTGTGGTTTGCTCACTTTCCAAAGACCCAGCCCCCATAAAAAGCAGCCAATCAGCTCTAAGAGTTACACACACGTGTAAACCAGAGCAGCAAATCAGGTCCAAATGTGTTGTTCACAGTGAGTGGATCATCAGTGTGCTGCTATGTTAACATCCTGCAGCAGGATGTGTTTGGTCAGCTGGTTCACATTTCCTCAGGACCTTCTTGATGTGATGTTCTTCTGCCTCCCTGGCTGCTGTGTCTGTGGGGATGGCGTTCGCTCTGTGTTGTAGCGTCCTGATGACGCCCAGTTTGTGCTCCAGTGGATGATGAGAGTCAAACCTTAAATACTGATCTGTATGTGTAAACAGAGTGAACCTTTAAGACCAGCTGTCTGTATGATCAACTCTGTCACCTATAACATCGCCAAGTTTCTGGCTTCGATCATCAACCTGTTGGTAGTTCAGCTCTGAACACCAGTGAAATGTTTCTCCCACTGAAATCGCTGCATTCATATGAACAGAATCAGCGTTTTGGGACCGTGGAGTTGTGGAGAAATTCTCAGTTAATCAGATAAAGTCAAACTTATAATTGGTGAGGAGATCGTGGATGATATGCTTCTTGATCGTAAAGAAGTGGATGTTGTGTGGACTGAAGTTCAGAGTGGTGGGTCATTCATAAATATTCTGTTCCAGCTGCTGGAGGACAACATCATCACGTTTGTGAAGAACGAGCTGAAGAAGATCCAGAAGGCTCTGAATCCAAATAAGCCCCAGTGCTTGGAGTTTCAGAGGGAGGATGATGAGCAGAGGAGCAGCAGAGAGGCATTTGTGAAGATCACAGTGGACTTCCTGAGGAGAATGAAGCAGGAGGAGCTGGCTGACCGTCTGCAGAGACGTAAGAGGATTTCTTACTTAAGGTTTTAAGCTGTTAGATAAATGAGACACTCATGACACCAGTGTGTTCAGTCATTTCTCAGTGGGTCAGAAAATGTCGTCAGCGATTTGTAAAATATGATTGTTGAAGTTGTATTTTTATTATTATTATTCAGAATTTCCAGCTGCTGTTTGTCATCGTAACCTTAAATCCACCCTGAAGAAGAAGTTCCAGTGTGTGTTTGAGGGCATCGCTAAAGCAGGAAACCCAACCCTCCTGAATCAGATCTACACAGAGCTCTACATCACAGAGGGAGGGACTGCAGAGGTCAATGATGAACATGAGGTCAGACAGATTGAAACAGCATCCAGGAAACCAGACAGACCAGAAACAACCATCAGACAAGAAGACATCTTTAAAGCCTCACCTGGAAGAGACGAACCAATCAGAACAGTGCTGACAAAGGGAGTGGCTGGCATTGGGAAAACAGTCTTAACACAGAAATACAGCCTGGACTGGGCTGAAGACAAAGCCAACCAGGACATCCAGTTCATATTTCCATTCACTTTCAGAGAGCTGAATGTGCTGAAAGAGGAAAAGTTCAGCTTGGTGGGACTTGTTCATCACTTCTTTACTGAAACCAAAGAAGCAGGAATCTGCAGCTTTGAAGACTTCCAGGTTGTGTTCATCTTTGATGGTCTGGATGAGTGTCGACTTCCTCTGGACTTCCACAAAACTACAATCCTAACTGACCCTAGAAAGTCCACCTCAGTGGATGTGCTGCTGATAAACCTCATCAGGGGGAAACTGCTTCCCTCTGCTCACCTCTGGATAACCACACGACCTGCAGCAGCCAATCAGATCCCTCCTTACTGTGTTGGCATGGTGACAGAGGTCAGAGGGTTCACTGACCCACAGAAGGAGGAGTACTTAAGGAAGAGATTCAGAGATAAGAAGCAGGCCAGCAGGATCATCTCCCACATCAAGACATCACGAAGCCTCCACATCATGTGCCACATCCCAGTCTTCTGCTGGATCACTGCTACAGTTCTGGAGGATGTGCTGGAAACCAGAGAGGGAGGACAGCTGCCCAAGACCCTGACTGAGATGTACATCCACTTCCTGGTGGTTCAGGCCAAAGTGAAGAAGGTCAAGTATGATGGAGGAGCTGAGACAGATCCACACTGGAGTCCCAAGAACAGGAAGATGATTAAGTATCTAGGAAAACTGGCTTTTGATCAGCTGCAGAAAGGAAACCTGATCTTCTATGAATCAGACCTGACAGAGTGTGGCATCGATATCAGAGCAGCCTCAGTGTACTCAGGAGTGTTCACACAGATCTTTAAAGAGGAGAGAGGACTGTACCAGGACAAGGTGTTCTGCTTCATCCATCTGAGTGTTCAGGAGTTTCTGGCTGCTCTTCATGTCCATCTGACCTTCATCAACTCTGGACTCAATCTGCTGGAAGAACAACAAACAACCTCCAAGAAATCTAAATTATTTAACAAACCAAAACTTCAATCTCTCCACCAGAGTGCTGTGGACAAGGCCTTAGAGAGTCCAAATGGACACCTGGACTTGTTCCTCCGCTTCCTCCTGGGTCTTTCACTGCAGGCCAATCAGACTCTCCTACGGGGTCTGCTGACACAGACAGGAAGTAGCTCACAGACCAATCAGGAAACAGTCCAGTACATCAAGAAGAAGCTCAGTGAGAATCTGTCTGCAGAGAAAAGCATCAATCTGATCCACTGTCTGAATGAACTGAATGATCGTTCTCTAGTGGAGGAGATCCAACAGTCCCTGAGATCAGGACGTCTCTCCACAGGTTATCTGTCTCCTGCTCAGTGGTCAGCTCTGGTCTTCATCTTACTGTCATCAGAAGAAGATCTGGATGTGTTTGACCTGAAGAAATACTCTGCTTCAGAGGAGGCTCTTCTGAGGCTGCTGCCAGTGATCAAAGCCTCCAACAAAGCTCTGTGAGTAAACATGTGATCAGGCTTTATTTATAACATAAACAGTATCATGTGTGATGGACCCTTAAAAACTTAAACATATTTTTTTACATGATCATCAGCACTAAATACAGTATATTATAGTTAATGTTTGATGGCAGCAGTAAATGTCAGAGTGTCTTAAACATATCTGGGTGTCAGCTTTTATCAAAGTCACGTCCAGAATCATCCTGTAAGTAAACTTCTTTATACAGCAGCTTTCACAGGTCAAAAACCACAAAGTGCTTTACAATAGAAACAGGCAATAAAAACACAGAAGATAAAAACATTAAACAGCAAACACTGAACATCATACAGCCTAAAACTAGTTAAAGGCCACTCTGAATACTAGAGTCTGAATAAATGAGTTAGTGGGACCAGTAAAAGCCTTTGACTGGAAGATCTCAGATGTGAGAAGAGCTGTAGGATTGTAGAAAGTCAGAAACATAAACTGGGACTAAAAGTAAGGACTAAATCTTTAAATAACGCCTAAAATGAACTGGTTACCAGTGTGAAGAGATTAAACTGGAGTAATGTCCAGTCTAATGTGCTGGTTAAAAGCCTCGCAGCATGATTCTGTACTGACTGAAGACGTTCAAAGACTGTGATGGAGCCGTAGGTGATCAACTCCCTCATTGCTCCTCTGGTCTTATTGCTCTGCATCAGTGCACTGCTCAGCTGAAGATGAGTTCACTTCTATATGTTACAATCTGCCTCACCAGTACAGCTCCAAGGATCTGCAGCTGCTGAATCAATTATATTCCTCGTGTTTCTTCTGGTTTCCTGTTGTTAGATCTGCATGCTTGATTGTTTTTCAATCTCTCCAATGTCGTGCACTTTGATTTCCGACTGTACACAGTCTGTGAACCATGACAATTTGTGACAGAATGCAATGATCAGTGAGGACCCGGAGGACACTGACATTTACACTGTGCAGAATGAGACTTGAGACTTTATCTCACTGCTTTGTGGACGACTGATGGAAGGACTAATCACTATATCTGCTTTAATTGAACGAATTTCCATTTCACTGGTTCAGTCTCCCAGAATCTCTCAATCATACCTTGACCTTTTCCTAGAGTAACTAACCCTCACTCACCAGGATATGAGCCAGCCTTCCCTCTCATTGCTACATACTTACAGTCTTGCCTATCACCTAGGGCTGCACGATTAATCATTAGAAAAACGCGATCTCGATTCATACTTGTGTGCGATCTCATTTCCAAATGACAACGATTTAAAAAAACAAACAAAAAAAAAACGACGATTGTACCGCATTTTGATCCGGGACGTAATCTGCATGAAAACAAGCGCTCACTCTTCCTGCTCAACAAATGACAAGGGCGGAGCCTTATACCACGTGATACAGAAGCTGTGCCGTGTGATGCTAAAATTAGCGGGAAAAACAACGGAGAGCACGTCAGGGATGACGAGAAAGTGACAGGAGAAAATCCGTCCCGGTCAACCACCCAAACACCAATAACGGGAACCTTATACAGCGCTTCCCTATACCCGTCGAACTCCCGCAGGCACAAAGAAACTACGGAGGCTATTACTTATCACCTGACCAAAGATATGGCTCCATCAACACTGTGCAAAACGAGGGATTTAGGAAAACGATCAACACCCTAGACAAACACTACACAGTGCCGTCCCGCAACTATTTTTCTATTGTTGCACTACCTGCTCTGTACACGCAGCGTCGAGCAACGGTGGAGACGGAATTTCAAGCAGGACAACATTTTGTTGTTTTTATGTTTATTTATTGTTTTTATGTTCAGTCTCAACTGTTACGAAGTTGATGTGCAGTTAATAAGTGCAATAAATAGGGATGGGTATCGTTTAGGTTTTATCCGATACCGGTGCCAAACCGGTACTTTTGAAACGGTGCCGGTGCTCAAACGGTGCTTAAAGAATGGAGAACACAAACTTTGTCCAAAAACCTCTCATGTTCAGCTGTTTTTTTGTAAAAAGATAACAATGTGTGCCTTTCCTGCAGCTATGGGGCATATATGGTATCACTCTTGGCTGGAAGCAGTGCTTAAACAATGGAAAAAACACAAACTTTGTCCAAAAACCTCTCATGTTTAACTGTTTTCCACTTTTTCTTTGGTCATTTTAGCCTTTTTGGCCAGGGTGAAGGGAGTATCTGCCATCAAACAAGAGGACAGCTGCATGTAGCTATGATGGTGTTTGCTAGTTCACCTTACCTGCATTAATGTAATAACGTGGTTAGCCTACTCAACGTAAATTACACACGAACAACATTAAGCTACTCACGCAGAGAAGAACGGCTGCTGCTGCATCATCATCCTCATCATTTCTGCTACACTGGCAGGGCTAGGGGCCAGGACTCTCCTCTTCGGGTTTTTGGGGGATGTTCTAACTCCGGGTCGATAACAGGCACCACACCCGCAGTAGATGCGCTCGGTGTGAGGTCTCGCAGCAAGCTATCAAATACGGTGCATTTCTTGGCTTTTAAAAAAAACGCTATGCGTCGCCAGGTGTTTCATCGGATTCGAGGTGTTACCTCCTTTGACAGTATCACAGTATCAGCTTAAAGCACTTGTTGCTGCTGAGTTTGCATCTTTTGCTGTGAAGTACAGCCAGACTTTTGACCGCTTCGCCTTGGACATTTTTAATCTGTAGCTCTGCTCTAACAGAACGTACGTACCCGGCCCCGCCTACTATCCTCGGAAACGTAAAATGATTGGCTAGAAGTGTATCACAGCTCAGGAAAAAAAAGCACCGAAATAAAGCACCGAAATGTGCGCTGCTTTTCGGTCTGGTTACTACCGTTTATGTCAGAACCGGTGCCATCATGGCACCGGACACCGGTACCCATCCCTAGCAATAAATATTTATACTGGAAAAGAAAATCGTGAGAGAATCGTGATCTCAATTCTAAGCCAAAAAATCGTGATTCTCATTTTATGCAAAATCGTGCAGCCCTACTGTCACCTGTTCACAGAATGAGTCATCACTTGTTTTTGTTTAGCATTTAATGAACAAGTTCCAGGTCTTTATATTTACACAGGGAACATTTTTAAACTAAAACGTTTTTTAGCCATAAATAGTAATGCACACTGACATTTGTCTTTCTTTCAAAGGTTCAACACAAGAAGTGATTTAAATTAATCACAAACAGTTTGTTATCAAATGACAATTTTTCAGATCAGGGCCCTGTGCTTCGTACGTCGCTTACTACATCCAAGATCAAATGAAACATCCAAGACCAAATCATCGCGCTAACTCTGAGCTCGCTATTCCGGTTCCCCGAACACACCTGTTGTTGACGATTAGTATAGCTGGATGAAGTAATGTGAGATCACTGGGTGGCCCAACAGGGGCTACGCATCGATAGTAGAAACATTGATCGGCAACCCTTTGATTGGTCGGCGAAAATGTCGAAGGAGCGCGCTCGGTATTTTTCGGCAGCAGAGCAAGAACTCTTGAGTGAGGGATTTCAGGAGTTTCAGAGTTTAATTAAAACGCAAGGGAACACTGCAAAGGCTGCAAAAGCAAGGAGAGAGGGCTGGCAGAAAGTTGCTGACAAATCAAACTCGTAAGTAATTTAATAATAATAATAATAATGGATTGGATTTATATAACGCTTTTCAAGGCACCCAAAGCGCTTTGCAATGCCACTATTCATTCACTCTCACATTCACACACTGGTGGAGGCAGCTACGGTTGTAGCCACAGCTGCCCTGGGGCAGACTGACAGAAGCCAGGCTGCCATATCACGCCATCGGCCCCTCTGGCCAACACCAGTAGGCGGTAGGGTAGATTTATCATATCACACCATATTATCCAATATTATATTACATTATATTATATTATAATATGTTATATTATATCCCCTTTCACATTAGAGCCACAACAGGACCCACTAGAACATGGGAACAAGTAAAAGTGAAATATAAGAATATTCTACAGAATGGTAATATTTATCACTTATATTGCTTTTAGTCTCTTGGAAAGAGACTAAAAGCAATATAAGTGATAACAAGTTGTTACCGGCACCAGACCTAGGGGAATCTGGACCGGCAGCAAGCGGCACACAGGCTAGAGAGCACTGCGTAGCCAAATATGAGCAAACTGTGGATTAATAGAGAGGACACCGAAGTTAGCGTCTTGCTCAGGCCGGAGCTCATTTATTTCTCTACATATACACAATACAAATCACACTAGACCATGCATTCTTCCCATAAAATAACAGAGTTCATAAACAAAAATGAAGTTACAAAAAGCATTCTCTCAAAAGCAAAATAAATACAAACTAATTCAAAATGACTTTACATACTCACAACTTAAACAAAACACTCACGGTTAAAGCATAACAACATACCACATTCACACAACCTTTCCCCACATTCGCGCCATATACGCTATTACTTTTGAACATGGCGTCCCTTGAACGCAACACAACATGGCGGCAGACGACTGCAAACGTTGTTTCACCAACAAAAAGCTTTCCTTAGCCTATATTGCTTGTCGTCTCTTGGAAAGAGACCCTGGAATACTCTGTTTGTTTGTTCATAACAGCAACCAAGAAAAGGGCAGAGCAAAAAAAAAAGACAGGTGGTGGTCCTGCACCCCCTCGTCAACAAGTTGGTTAAGTGAATAATACCCTCACGGGAATATCGATATCTCTCTATGAGCACACTGTCGCGCTGAGCTAAAGGATCCTGTCTATCCCGCAATATACGCTGAATTCTGAGGACTCTCCTTATCAATCTTGCACCTTCCGCAATGGGTTGGTCGCGTATACGGACAGGACATGACTGCGACAGACTTCCCAAATCCACCTTCGCTTTTATAGCCGTGGTCTCTCATCTTGATTACACGAAGTAATTTACAATTACTACTCTGAAATCTGAATTACATCTGTAATAATCACATACATGTAATAGAATGTTAATAGTACATTTCCCTTTTTTAGGGAATGACCTGTATGTATCTGTGTGAAATCAATAAAAGGATCAAGTGCTGCATTATCTTTAGTTACATTGATGTTATTTATTTATGGTGAAACAGTGGAAAAATATCGCTGTTGCTTTCGTATAAATGAAGCGGACATACCTGCGTGGCCGCGATCTAATCCTGTTTACATAAAGTAAACCTGCTCCCGAGCAGGTTTACGCTTACGGCTCTGTTGCTATGACAGCAAGTCCCGGATGGGCTTCGGGGAACCGAACGATCCAGGATCACGCGAAATCGTCAACAATCTCATCCAGCTAACTCACTTAGCGCGGTACGAAGAACAGGCCCTATGTCTTTATTTTGTTTTTGTTTTTTAGGCTGAGTGTCCCTGATCTCTCTGAAAGAGGGTATGAAGCTCTGTCCTCAGTTCTCAGCTCCCAGTCTTCTACACTGAGAGAGCTGGACTTAAGTAACAACAACCTGCAGGATCCAGCAGTGGAGTTTCTTTCTGCAGGACTGAGAAGTCCACACTGTAAACTGAATACTCTGAGGTGAGATCAAGTTATGTTGTGCTTTTCATGAATTGACAGAATTAACCAATAAGAAGCCACTAAATGGGGAGAAAAGTCAGTTAAACTTCTGTAATAGTTTTATGTTAGTGTCATCTCTTAGTGTTGACTAGGGCTGCATGATTTTGCATAAAATGAGAATCACGATTTTTTGGCTTAGAATTGAGATCACGATTCTCTCACGATTCTCTTTTCCAGTATAAATATTTATTGCACTTATTAACTGCACATCAACTTCATAACAGTTGAGACTGAACATAAAAACAATAAATAAACATAAAAACAACAAAATGTTGTCCTGCTTGAAATTCCGTCTCCACCGTTGCTCGACGCTGCGTGTACAGAGCAGGTAGTGCAACAATAGAAAAATAGTTGCGGGACGGCACTGTGTAGTGTTTGTCTAGGGTGTTGATCGTTTTCCTAAATCCCTCGTTTTGCACAGTGTTGATGGAGCCATATCTTTGGTCAGGTGATAAGTAATAGCCTCCGTAGTTTCTTTGTGCCTGCGGGAGTTCGACGGGTATAGGGAAGCGCTGTATAAGGTTCCCGTTATTGGTGTTTGGGTGGTTGACCGGGACGGATTTTCTCCTGTCACTTTCTCGTCATCCCTGACGTGCTCTCCGTTGTTTTTTCCTGCTAATTTTAGCATCACACGGCAGCTTCTGTATCACGTGGTATAAGGCTCCGCCCTTATCATTTGTTGAGCAGGAAGAGTGAGCGCTTGTTTTCATGCAGAGTACGTCCCGGATCAAAATGCGGTACAATCGTCGTTTTTTTTTTTTTTTTTTTTTAAATCGTTGTCATTTGGAAATGAGATCGCACACAAGTATGAATCGAGATCGCGATTTTCTAACGATTAATTGTGCAGCCCTAGTGTTGCAATAAACAGGATTTATTGCAAAAAATCTAAAAACTCTTTAGTGCACCCTCATTGCAATTTAATAACAGTGTTTAATGTTTATGTGTCATTTTTCAGACTGAGTCACTGTAAGCTCTCAGAGAGAGGCTATGAAGCGCTGTCCTCAGCTCTCAGCTCCCAGTCCTCTAGTCTGAGACAGCTGGACCTGAGTAACTCTGACCTGCAGGATTCAGGAGTGAAGTTTCTGTCTGCTGGAGTGAAGAGTCCACGCTGTAAAATGGAAACTCTCAGGTCAGGATTTAAAATGTTCCACCGATGATCATGTTAAACCTGATTTCTATTACTGCATAAACAGTCAATTGATTTGAAAAAAGTCTTAATGTAGAAATTAGCGTCTGGGGTTTTTTAGTGATATTTGTTCACTTTCTGTCTTTCATTTGCAATGAAATGTCCCATCTGCTCCTCTGAGTCCAAATTCTTTATTTTAGCAGTGCTTCATCCACCAAACCTTCTAGTTCGATTCCTGTATTCTGAAGGTTTTTACAGAGCTGTTTGTTCAGATATCAGAATTTGATTTTCAGAAAATTTTAGTAATAAAAATATGATCAATTGATTATTTCTGACTGAAAAGATGAAATATATATTTGGTCATAGTGATATGACTCATTGCCTCACTTAAACATAAAATGTAAACAAAAATTCAAAACAATAGATTAATATAAAACTGAATTTGACTGTTGAGCTTAAAGTGAGCTTGAATGTTATTCACTTCCCGTTTTATTTTGGTAGTTATCGTCTCTGGTTTTTACTTTTACTTCCTCCCCCGACATTGTCTACATTAGTTTCAGCTGTAGAAGATTTATTGACTGTTTGATTTGTCACTTTTTTTAAAACTATAATTGTTGACTTATAAACTATTGCTAAAATGTATTTTTATTAAAATACCAAATAATTTATTACTTTATCATCTAATTAGATTATAATTCTGTAAATAGGGGAGATAGTGTGGTCTATGTGGGTTGTCTTCAGGTACTCTTCCTCCCACAGTCCAAGAACATGCATGCAAGGTTAACTGGAGATGTGTGATTGTGAGCATAAATTGTGTTTACCTGGCTACATCACCATGGTTACTGATGCTGAACCAATAACCTGGTCTGGATCAGGTTATGTTCAGAGTTTTTGTTTAAAATCAACTGAAGTGCCTCGTTTTCACTGATTCTTTCATTTACAGGAAGCTTTAAGTGTGATATAGAGTCAGTTAGGGTTGCAAAGGGGTGGAAAATTTCCGGTAAATTTCCAAAAAGTTTCTGGTAAATTTCCATGGTAAGTTAAGCTTGGGAATTTTGGAAATATTCCATATTGGAAACTTTCCATGGAAATAATGGGAATTATGGAAATTAATGGGAATTTAGGAGAACTAACTGGGAATATATTATTTCCAAGCATAAATATAAACAGAAATCATAAGAAAACCTCCATGCAAAATGTTTTCAACAGATATTTCAACAATTTATTTGTAAGTACAGTAGAATAGAACACGTTTTAATAACTTGTTTCATGGATGAATAAAAACAGAAATGTTGAGTTCAATATTACCATCCCCTAACCCCGCTCATTCAAAAATGCCCCCTGTCCAAAAATCTCCACAAAGTCCCATTCAAAAGGTTAAATGAAAAATGCCACTTATCCTCCAAAACGTCCCATTAAACATGCAAATCTTCCTTCAAGCAATCCTCTTTTCTCATTTTTGCTCAGTCAATAGACTCTTCCTGGACCTCATCATCATCCAACAACATGTCCACTTCCTCAGCATCCAACTCTGAGTCTTCCTCTTCAGTGTCACTTTCCAGCCTTGTTGAGGATGGCTCTGTGTCAGGCTCAAAGAGCCGTAGGTTTGCCCGAATGCCGACCAGCTTTTCCACTCTCACATTTGTGAGCCTGTTGCGAACCTTTGTGTGGGTGTTGCCAAACAGTGACCAGTTGCGCTCGGAGGCGGCTGATGATGGTGGGATTTGGAGGAGGATGGAGGCTACAGGTGCAAGGGCCTCAGATTCACATAGTCCCTTCCACCAGGTGGCTGCAGATATGTGCTGGCATGACTGCCATATTCCATCCCCTTTCCAAAGGCCTTGCTTTGTTCGATACTTTGCCAAACTACCTAGAAGTTTGCCTTTATCGAGACCCAGGTGGTCAGACATGGCTGTAATGACCGCATAGGCACCGTTGATCTCTTCCCCAGAAAGTATGCCCTTGTCATATTTGGGGTCCAGCATGTATGCTGTTGCATGCACTGGCTGCATGAAGCCAGTGCATGCTCCCTCTGCTGTTCCAATGACTTGACCACAGCCGTTTCCTCTGCTTTCAGTAGTAGGGAAGTGGGCAGAATTGTCTGGATTTCTTCTTTGAGTTCTGCAAAAAGGCACTGGACATCTGACAAGATGGCACCATCCCCCTCTATCTTCGCTATTGCTGCTGCAATAGGTTTGAGGATTTTCCTGCTGCTAGATACTCTTTCCCAGAACACATCATCCAAGATGACCTTCTTGATGTCACTGTCGATGCCTACAGACTGGGATATGGCCATCTCTTGCAGAGACTCCTTTCCCTTCAGAAGGCTGTCAAACATGATAACAACACCACCCCATCGCGTTATGCTGGGAAGCTTCAGTGTAGTACTCTTGTTCTTTTCCTTTTGCTTTGACAGAAATGTAGCGGAAGTTACTTGTTTGCCTTTAACATATTTCAGAACTTGCTTCACTCTCTTATTCAGAGTGTCCATTGTTTTTAGTGCCATTATGTCTTTTAGGAGAAGATTTAGTGTATGGGCTGCACAGCCAATAGTAGTTATATGTGGGTAGGTCTCCTCCACATGTGCCCAGGCAACCTTCATGTTGGCTGCGTTGTCAGTGACCAGTGCAAAAACTTTATCTGGTCCAAGGTCATTGATGATCACTTTTAGCTCATCTGCAATGTATTGGCCTGTGTGTCCGTTTTCCTTTGTGTCTACACTCTTGTAGAACACAGGCTGAGGAGTGGTGATTATGTAGTTAATAATTCCTTGTCCCCTGATATTGGACCATCCATCAGTGATGACTGAAATACAGTCAGCTTGGTCAATGGTCTGTTTCACCTTTGCTTGAACTCGACTGAACTCTTCATCCAGTAGATGAGTAGACAATGCATGTCTGGTTGGGGGAATGTATGCTGGTCGGAGAACATTCAAAAATCTCTTCCAGTACACATTGGATGTCAGCATCAGGGGTGAGCCAGTTGCATAGATTGCACGAGCGAAACACTCATCTGCGTTTTTCTGGCTAGTGTCATCCATAAAATCAAAGAATCCTCCGATGCCAGAGGGACCAGGAGCTGATGAGTGGGTATCTGACTCTGATACAGCTGAAACAGATTCATTTTCCCCTTGAGTGGAACTCCTGGCTGCTGCATGTGTTGGGCCTTGAGGAATTTTTTTGCACTTTGCAATGTGCTGCTGCATTTTTGTGGCATTCTTCACGTACGTCTTATCACAATATTTACACATATATACAGGTTTCCCTTGCACATTAGCTGGTGTAAAATGTCTCCACACATCAGATAGCGCATGTGGCATTTTTCTGTAAAATAAAACAAGAGCTTGTAAAAATGCTAATGCAATGCAAGAGATCGTAATAATACAATTGCAATATGATAATAAACAGATATAAATAGTAAGGCTAGCTAAACAACTGGAATGATCTTCAAAACAAAACAGCCAAATGAGGAAGCTAGCATCTTCTTTATGTTATACTAGCTATGGCTTATTTAGCATCTAACAGATGCTAGCATTTTATTTAGCATCTTATCAGATTGCTATCTATAGGATTAATACATTTTTTGTGATATTCACAATTTAAACATTTAATGAATATATTTTCCCATAATATCATCAAAACTTACCTCACTTGTTAAGTCCACAGGCTCAAATGTGTGCCTTCAATACTCTTTGTCCTTCAGGCTCAAAAGTGTGGTCCATGTGTACATGTGATGGAGGCATGCACAGTGCCAGTAGGTGGTCTCAATAGCCATGCAGCAAGCATGTGCTCTGTACATGTGATTAAGGAATGGCATGGATATTCAAGTGTATTTGAATTGCATTTGTTTGTTTTTGTCAATATTATGCTAAAATATACTTTGCTCAACTATATTTAAGTTCCCTAAGAAGAGCCAACCTTCAATTTTGAAAATTCCCAGTTTATTCCCATAAATTCCCGTTAATTCCCGTTTATTCCCATGGAAAGTTTCCATCTTTGAAAATTCCGGGAATTTTGCAACCCTAGAGTCAGTCATATCTGACTAATGTCAGTGAATGAGGCCCAGCTGTAAAGTCACAGCAGTCACACTGTATGTGTCTCATTGTCACTGGAGTTTAGGCTCCATGCATCCAGCTGGTGCTGCAGAAAAAGTAGAAATGTTTCTGTTTGGTTCTAATGCTGAGTCTCTTTTACAAAGATAGCACTGCAGCTAATCCTGCTCATGTAGCCAGTTAGTAAAAACTCAAGTCACTGTCAGACACAGCAGACATTTATTGATAATCTCACTGTATGTGGTCTTTTAGCGCCTCCTAGTTGTGAACATGTGGAGTGGTGTTAGTCTGGGTGACGAGTGTAACTGTTGAGTGAGAAAGACTGTGGTCGTGTCCAAATTCATGGGCTGCTTCCTCCTGAGCACCCGGCCTTCGCGGTCTACGTGGGCCGGGTCCTCAGAAGGTCGGGTAGGCCGGAAGTAAACGGCCGTGAAATTGGACGGTCTAGCCTTCTGATTAGCGTCACTGCTGTCTCGGTGGAGTTTAATAAACTCGGCCGTCTGCTCCTTGCTATCTAAAATATAACAGGACACTGGTGTAAATTGTTGACCATCTCACACGTCTGTTTAATCAGTTTTCTGTTTGACGTTTATTCAGTTGTGTAAAAACCAAGGACGAACCCACCCGGGGGATTCATAGTTTTATTTTATCTAATCTGATAACTTTAATCTCAGCCAAACCGATTTACTCACGAACAAATAAAACACTGAAAAAGCCAAACAATGACATTTTTAGGTTGTCTAAGTGACTTATATATTACTTTTAACCTGATTAGCGAAAGTCTGCGGTGATCTGAAAATGATGTGCCGGGAGTTGTGCCGTTCTCGGCCGCATCAGTGACCCTCGAGCTCCCGGCTAGCTGTCGAGCTGGTGGGTAGCAGACGTCTCCGAAAACGTCGAAGCACTTTTGCAAATATGCGATATCTTGATAAACCGAGCAGATATTTGATGTTTACACAACTACTTTCTCGCCTGAAAATATGTTAAAAGTTTTGTGACCCAGAAAGATTAATAAGAGTAAATTTAAATCTTAGTAGCGGTCGCCATTACCAGAAACTGGAGTTTGGCTGGGCCGCAATATGAATTCTGGGATATGGTGGGCCACGAAGGACACACCCGACCCATCCTTCAAATTCGGGGAAAAGGAGGACGCATTTGTCGGCTGCATTTGTCGGAGTCCACGAATTTGGACAGCCTTCGGCGCGTCGCTGTGACGTTATCGGTCTACAAATGCGGCTCAGGAGGAAGCAGCCCATGAATTTGGACACACCGAGCATGCGTGCTGGTAGCACCTTAGCCACAGCTTGAGTGTGGAGGAGAAGCTGAAAAAGAAGGTTTTCTAGTTTGTAAGGAGGAAAAAAACTGAGAGGAATAAGTTAAAGAGAGGCTGGAGAGTAACACAGAGCAGCAATGAATGCTGCTCACACAATTTAGACAGTTTAGCATTAAATGTTCGAGTGAGTTAGCTCCCAGCTAACTAGCAAACCAGCTAACTAGCAAACCAGCTAACTGCACCCACAAGCTGCGACTGCGTCTTTCTAACAAGAGCGTCAGACACTCAGACTGGTTTTCTTTGTGGATGATGATTTATTCTCACTGATCCTTCATGATGATGCTGCCATCCACCCACTGCTCCTAGCAGTGTTGCCAACTCCTCAGTAAGGAAAATTGCTATTGGCTGTCCTAAAAGTTGCTGGAAGTCGCTGAATGACGTCATCGCCTAATTTGGATAAATGGTCATGCTAATGTAATTGTAACGTACGTTGTAGGAGAGAAAAATAACATCGTGGAAGCGACATAACGTGAGTAAAAAACGTCCTGGAATGCATTTAAATAAATAAATCATAGTTCTGTCTGTAACTATTACAACACTCTCACCACATTTGTTAACAATTCTCTCAACAAATGTGTTTCTCCTCGTTCTTTGTTATCCAGCTGAGACTTTGGGTATAAATGTGTCATAAACAGGAGAAAGCAGTGCAGGTTCAGTGTAATCAAACCTCAGACTGAGTTCAAAATCATCACCTGTCCCTGATACCACGTCAGCACCAGAACCATGATGTGTTTACTCACATTTAAAAAGGTGGAGGTCAGTGTGAATGGACTGTTGTCATTGGTCTGAATGTGCCTCTATAAACATGTGCTCTTCATTATTGATGTTTTCCTAATGAACAGAAAATGAGACTTAATAAAATCCTCTGACTGTTGTTGGAGCAGGTTGGGTCCTGGGTTTGAGTCCCCCGCTGAACCACAGGGGCTTCTAGCTTTGTTTCACAGTGTATAGAACAACAAATAAAACCAAATCTCAAAAAAACGCATCAAACTTTGAGGGTTGAACCAAGGATGAGGAAGCAGACTCGGCCCCAAACAGCTGGATATATGGATGTTACCACAGCAACCACAGCAGTGTGCTCTCAGTATATTTAGTTGTATAAAGGTGTTTGTGGTGTGTTGCAGCTGAAGCAGCCTCATGTATGTTGACACAGGGAGAAAATAGTGTGAGGACACTGTTCACAGCAGTCACAGCTCGCTGCCTTCAACAGTCTCTTCCTTCCTTGTTTGGATGTCACTGATATCATCTTCTGCTCTCACACTGACCACCTGTTGGAGCTAACATGCTAACATGGAAGCCGCAGGTATGCCACCTGTGGCAGCTGAGGTCACGTGATCTGAGTGTTTGAACCACACGTTGGAGCAGCGTTTCCAAACATCTGCACTTCAGAAGCTCCAAAGTGTGGAAACGTCACTGTGGAGCATCCCAAGAGATTTTCTTGCCTCTGCAAAGCTAAGCTTGCAAACAGCACCATAGTTTGTCAATCCCAACCAATCAGAGCGCTCCTTATGTCACGTCACATGACGCGTGTGTTTTCCTCTTTGATTAGCACCCAAAGAACTAAAGAAAGGCTAAAAGGACGTTCAGCCAATCAAATCCCTCCTAGGAACAGGAAGTCTAGAGAGGAAATGGAGCAGAGAAGGAGAATCACCAGTTTAAATGTCTGAGTTTTAAACTGGTGACCCTGTAAAGAGGCTTTTATTGACTCTGTTTTCTTTACAGCTTTTTTCACCATTTAAACTGTTTAATATCAGATTTAGAAATAACTTTTGGACAGTTGTTGTACATTTCCACTAAAATGTGACACAAATAATGACTTTCTGACTTTACTTTGGACTAATCTAACGACTCAGCCTAGCTATGTTGGACTTGGTGTGGAAGCAGCTCCCAGTTTGAGTTCAGGAGACAGACACCCTCTACTTTGAAGATCAGCTTCAAACTTTCCTTTTTGATAAAGCTTATAGTTCGAGCTGGATCAGGTGACCCTGAACCATCCCTTAGTTATGCTGCTATAGGCTCAGGCTGTTGATGATGCTCTGCTTTCTTCTCCACTCCCCTCTTTTCACTCCTGATGCTTTTATATGTCACGACTGCATGTCCTTAACTTTTGTGTCTCTCTGAGCTCATCTCTTCTCTTTCCCCTCACCCTGCAACCAGTCATGGTAGATTTTTTTGAAGCTGAGCTTTGTTCTCTTCAGTTGGGTGTCTTCCCTGCTGCCTTTAAAACGGCGGTGGTGAGGCCCCTTCTGAAGAAGAGCAATTTGGATTGTAATGATTTTAATAACTACAGACCTGTATCCAACTTACCATTTTTAAGTAAAGTCTTAGAAAAACTTGTTTTTACTCAGATTAATGATTTTCTCAATGATAGACAGATCCTGGAGATATTCCAGTCTGGATTTAGGGTGAACCACAGCACAGAGACTGCTCTCCTAAAGGTTTTAAATGATCTTAGATGTAACTGGGACGCCCAAAAGCTCTCAGTGCTGGTGCTACTGGATCTAAGCGCAGCCTTTGATACAGTAGACCACGCTATTCTTTTAAACAGACTAAAACACATGGTGGGCCTCTCTGGTGCTGTACACAACTGGTTCACTTCCTATCTCTCTGACAGATCTTTTATGGTGAGTATGGATACATGCTCCTCTAAGATCCATAAAATGACATGTGGTGTGCCTCAAGGGTCGGTTCTAGGCCCTGTACTTTTTAATTTGTATATGTTGCCTCTCGGCAGTGTCATCAGGAGGCATGGAGTGAACGTCCACAGTTACGCTGATGACACGCAGCTGTACATCTCCGTGTCTCCTGATGACACCAGACCAATGGATGCCCTTTTTAACTGTGTCTTGGATATAAGATCTTGGATGGCAGAAAACTTTTTACAGCTTAACCAGGACAAAACTGAAGTTTTAATTGTCGGTCCTGAGGCTCAGAGAGAGAAACTCTTGTCTAAATTAGAGGCATTTTCACTATGTCCTTCGCTACAAGTGAAAAACCTGGGTGTTATTTTTGACTCTGAGCTTGGTTTTATCCCACATGTTAAACATGTAACCAAAATTGGATTTTATCATCTAAAAAATATAGCCAGAGTCGCCCTATTCTCTCTCGGGCCAACACGGAGATGCTGATGCATGCTTTTATTACCAGTCGCATTGATTACTGTAATGCCCTGCTCTCTGGTCTTCCTAAGAAGAATATTTCACCTTTACAACTTTTACAAAACTCGGCAGCTCGTGTGCTGACGGAGACCAGAGGGCGGGCCCACATTACACCGGTTTTAGAATCGCTGCACTGGCTCCCCGTGTGTTTCAGGATCGATTTTAAAGTTCTTTTACTGGTTTTTAAATGTCTTAATGGTCTTGGGCCTTCTTATCTCTCAGATCTGCTTTTACCATATGAACCCTCGCGGACCCTGAGGTCCTCTGGTACTGGCCTTTTGACTGTCCCTAAAGTCAGGACACATACTCACGGAGAGGCAGCTTTTCAGTGGTATGGTCCTCGTCTGTGGAACAGCCTGCCGGAGGAGCTCAGGGCCGCAGAGAACGTACATGTTTTTAAGAACAGGCTCAAGACCCACCTTTTTAATTTAGCTTTTACTTAGCGTTTATTTATTTTATGCTTATTTATTCTATCCTGTTATTCTATTTATATTATATGCTGTGTGCCCAGCCTGGAGGCTGCAGTCTGTAACCGGCTCCCTGTGATAGTGTTTCCTCACCTGGCTCATGTGTGCCCAGCCCAATTTTACTCTTTGTGTGTGTGTGTGTGTGTGTGTGTGTGAGTGTGTGTGTGTGTGTGTGTGTGTGTGTGTGTGTGTGTGTGTGTGGGAGGGGGGGATATGTATCCATGATCGTTTATGTTAATGAGAGTGTGGGGAGTGAGTTGGAGGGCGGGGGGGCGCTTTTAACCATGTAAAGCACTTTGTGCTATATCTTTGTATGAAAAGTGCTTTATAAATAAAGATTGATTGATAGATTCTCCTCCAGGAGCCTGTTTTCACTGGGAGGATCGTTGTGTCAAAGGGAGTTCTTCCTTCCCACCATCACCAAGTGCTGCACACAGTGGATTGTCTGGTTTTTGGGGCTTTCTCTCTAATATTGGAGGCCTTACACTGTTAAACAGCTTCAGACGACTGTTGTTGTCTGTTGGGAATTGTCACTTTTAAATAAAGTTACATTGAATGGATGTAAATGGATAGATGTTATTGTGACAAACAGAAAATGATCTTTAAAAGATAGATTGTTGTTTTGTGTGTCTGCAGTCTGTCAGGCTGTCTGATCACAGAGAAAGGCTGTACTTCTCTGGCCTCAGCTCTGAGCTCCAACCCCTCCCATCTGAGAGAGCTGGATCTGAGCTACAATCATCCAGGTGACTCAGGAATGAAGCTGTTGTCGTCTGGACTGAAGGATCCAGGCTGGAGACTGGACACTCTCAGGTATGGAGAGAATGTCTGATAGAGGAGGACAAGCTGGAAACATTTCCTGTGTCCTTCACTCACTTCCTGTTTGTTTCCTGCAGATGAGACATGAACAATCACACATGCAGGAATATTTTCAGGGACAGACACACTAGTCTAGCTGGATAGTACGTGGATATTTATGTAGGGGGTCTCCAAGGAGTCTGTTTGCAGGAACATTAATGATAACTGATAAGTCATGTTGAGAGTTTCCTTAAAAGTAGACCTACAGTTAGGTCCATAAATATTTGGACAGAGACAACATTTTGTAACTTAAGTTTTTAAAAATCTCAGTGACGAACCAATTTCAGTGACCAAAAACGCCGTTTACGTGTGGACGAAAGGTGCAAACGCATAGAAAAATCTGCGTTTTCAAAAATACCCGGGTACGTGTGGACGTAGCCTAAGGATCAAACCTCTATCATTATGCAATCGATTATAGAACTCTAAGCATATATGAGTAAATATTTCTAAGCATAAATGACAATCAACAATATAAACCTTACAGCTGGTTTTAATAACAGAATTTATTTGTTTCTCAAATGAGAAAGAGCTATCGAGAAACACTCCTAAATCTTTAGTTGTTAACTTTTCCAGTGGGCCAAGGTCAACATTATCTGCTAATGCTAAATAGGCTGCCGTTATTAACTAACGCTAATTTGATGCGAATTAGCATTATGCACTAATGTTAACACTTACTTTTTAACAATGTGAACGGCTATGCTAACATTACAACAATCTGAGCTGCTAATGCTAAGTAGGCTGCCATTAGCACCTACGTCTAATTCAAGGCAGATACGCATTAGAACCTAATGCTCATATCGTTTTCCTTTACTTTATAACAACGTGAGCAGCTACTGCTAAATAGACTGCTGTTATTAGCTATCCACCAAAAATATCCACCAGGGTGGATATTTTCGAAAACTCAGTTTTTGCATTTACGTGTGGACGAGAAAAACGGAGAAAACGCAGAAAACGCAGCGTCAAAGGTGTGCGCCTTTTTTGACGTCACACTGTGCGCCACGTTATTGTTTGGGTGAAATGAATTTCTACAATACTGTTACTGTTAATTCTACTCTCTGCAGTGTTTAAATGCTTACATATACACACAGTTACTGTCCCTCCACACATACGACTGTTCTGCTTCTATGCCCCAGCTTTGTTTACTTTTTCCCACCAAGGCTTCTAGACTTCTGATTGGCCAACATTTCTACAGGTTAGGAATATAGCGCCACCTGCTGCTTTGGCATGTTCCTGGCAGCGTTTTCCTTCATTTCTGCCTTTATGTGTGGACGGGATTATTTTTTAAAACGAAAACGGAAAATCTCCGTTTTCAAAAATACCCGTGTACGTGTGGACGTAGCCTCAGTAGTCTGTAAAGACTCTGTGTGCCTTCCAGAGTGCTCTGGCATGCACACACACCTTAAGGTCATGAGAGAGGTCGTACCTTCTCTTACTGATTTATGGTTTAGGAGAACACCTGCTCTGTGTCTGGTTAAGTATAAGAGCCCTTTGTTAGGGGGACCGCTGGACTCTTAGCACCAGCTTTGGGGAGTCTTCACAGGGTCACATCTGGAACACACACAGACACACACGCTATGCACAGACTGGTACTCTTTGTTCATACCTGTGTAAGACGTCACATGTTAATGAACTTGTGCATATTCATGTAAGCTCAATAAAGAGCAGTGTTACGAGGGAGCAGACGAGAGCGACTGAGGTCAAGTGAAGGAACGGCGCTGTCACAGTTCTCTCCCTCATCAATTGTCTGGTTCCAGCGGTGGGTCTGTGCTAGACGACCCATCACCAGCTTTTTCCACTGGTTACCAGTACGTGGTAGAATCCACTTCCAGATCTGGTTGTCTTTAAATCTGTGAATGGATTGGCTCCATCTTATCTCTCTTTAACAAAAGAATCCAAGTGGAGCCCTCAGGTCTGCAGATAAGCAGCTTCTGACCAGAACTAGACGTAAAAACAGAGGTGAGCTTTATCGATGGCTGCAGCCAAACTCTGGAACAGTCGCCCTTCACATCAGGTCGTCACCAACACTGGACATTTTTAAAAGCCGGTTGGAAACACATTTGTACTCTGTAGCTTTCAATCCTGACCAGTCTTTATAGTCATTACTGTGTATGTTTCCTATTTTCTCTCTACTCTGTGCAGCACTTTGGCTCAAGCTGTTTTTAAATGTGCTGATAAATAAATGTAGATTTCTTTGAATAAAACAGTGGAGCCGAGCTTTGAGCTCAGTGTGTAACAGTGTGTGTGTGAGAGCCATGTAATGTCCATGTGTGCGTGCTGACTGTGCTGCTCTGACCCCCCTCCTCCTTTCAGGGTGGAGCCTGCTGGAGTCCGATGGTTGAGACCAGGTCTGAGGAAGTGTAAGTGTGTTTTTAATGGGATTCATGAAAACAAAGCAGCACACATTCAACCATCTTCATCATGTCAGGAGTCATCATCAAAGTGTCAATCAATGAACAGATGATGGATCAATAACTGCAGCTGGATTGTGTTTGTTCTCTCCATCAGATTCCTGTCAACTCACAATCGACACAAACACAGTGAGCACAAAGCTCCAACTGTCTGACAACAACAGGAAGGTGACACATGTGGAGGAGGTTCAGTCATATCCTGATCATCCAGACAGATTTAATGATGTTTATCAACAGCTGCTGTGTAGAAATGGTCTGACTGGTCGCTGTTACTGGGAGGTCGAGTGGAGAGGAAACGTTTATATATCAGTGAGTTACAGAAGCATCAGAAGGAAAGGACGCAGTTATGACTGTTGGTTTGGATTCAATGATCAGTCCTGGAGTCTGTTCTGCTCTGATAATGGTCCTCAGTCTGTCTGTCACAATGACAGACAAACATCCATCTCCTCCTCCTCCTCCTCCTCCTCTGTCTCTAACAGAGCAGCAGTGTATGTGGACTGTCCTGCTGGCACTCTGTCCTTCTACAGAGTCTCCTCTGACACTCTGATCCACCTCCACACCTTCAACACCACATTCACTCAAACTCTTTATCCTGGGTTTGGGTTTATGTTCTGGTCTCCTGGTGGCTCAGTGTCCCTGTGCTGAGTGGAGTGTAAAGAGTGTCTCCTGTTACAGAAACACTCTGACTGTTGAACAGATAGTTCAGTCTGTACATGTCTGTCTCTTTCACTCACAAACACGTTTTCAGATTCATGGATTCAATCAGTTGATGTTTGAAACTCTTCTAAATGATTCCTTGTAAACTTCTTCAGTCACAAACAAACAGGAAGTGATGTCACATGTGTTCCTGTCCACACAGCAGAATGAGTCTATTGCTGACAGTGATGTACAAACAGAGTGAGCATTTCTGAGGCCCAAAATAAACTGAGTAGTTCACTGAATGAACAATGGACTGTGAGCTCAGTTCCTTCATCATTAGTATGGATTATATATGTATATGTATTATATTAGTATCATATATATCAGGTGCTGCTGCTTTCAGTCATTGTGCAAATGTGCTGTTTGTAAGCTTGTAAAGCTGCAGTCAGCTGAGACTGAAGAAGTCACCTGATCAGTGAGCAAACGTTTCTGAAAACGTCCAGATGAACAGAATCAACCTTTTGGGATCAGCCAGCAATGCAGCATCATTGTTGTTCAGCTTCAGAGGTTTGCAGGAATGAACTGATGACCAGAAACAGCTGCAAAGTCCAAGAAAATACCAGCTGGAGTTCAGCTGCATTTGAAGAAGTCAAAGAAAAGTAAGGATGGCAAAGGGCGACGTTTTCTTCCAAAGAGCTGCAAACATGGTCGACGCCTCATTAGAAGAATCATCTGGACATTTGTGAGGAACTCTGACCAAGAAAGCAACGTCACACAGATCCAACAGACAGTTTCCATGACTGCAAGTGTTGAGTGGAAAAATGCTACATTGCATTATTGCATCCTCTCACCACAGGAGGCGCTGTTGGCACCACTGATTGCTGATCAGCTGTTCTCTGATGATCTGATTGATACTGTGAATAACGGGACTCACTGAACTCTGTGACACAGTGAAGATTACAGAGTTTAACTTCAACATCTGACTGACGTCACACAGACAGAAGGATGAACCAGTGAGGCACAGAACACAGTTACTGGAGATACTGGATCAGCTCCATGTGAACCTCTGATGGAGAAGCTGCTGAGCCAGAGAAACATCAGGACATGACAGCAGCTGCACTTATCTAACAACATGTAGCAGAGCTGATCTATGTTAGAGGATCTATCACAGCAGCTGAAGCCAAAGTCCAACACTGGATACCAGCTGAGCCTGTGCTGAGTGTAGTGTTACAGGAAAAGGGCAGAAACACTGGTAGCTCCCAGTGATGCTGACTGGGGCACAGAGCTGAATGATGCAGCATCAGGACACTGTTTCAGTCTGACTGACAGAGAAACCTGTAGCTGTATCTACATGTGAGGCAGAGGCCACACAAGCAGCTTTCTATGTTTCACAGTGACTGAGATCTTCAGTGGGGGTGGACATGCTCCTGTACAGACCTCTGAGGAGAACCAAGGTGCAGTCAAAGAGTCCAGTCTGTCCTCACAGATGTGAACATGTGCTTTCATCAGGTCTGCTGTCAGCTAGCAGGCTCACATCAGAATCACTGTTCCTGAAAAACACAGTCTGTGTGACATCATCAGTCAGCTGATGGTCCCAGATCTGAATGGTTTCTGTCTCTACTGAGGAAGTCAGAGAATATCACTGAGGTGTGGATCAGGTCTGAGTGAGCTGTGGAGGGACAGCTTTAAACAGTCCACAGGTCTCACGTCCTGCTCAGTCTGCTAGCAGATACCTCGTATTGTTCCAGATGTGCTGACATCAGCAGCAGCACAGCTGTGTGATACCATGAATCTCAGTTATTGATCCAACACACAGTAAATACAAAGATCAGGATTTCTGAGAGTAATCATTATGAGTCTGAACACATGATCACTGAATGTTAGTCTCCACAATAATAAGCTAACACAAGCAAACACAGCTTTCAGCTCTTATTTTGAAACTGGCTTATTTAGAGAGCTGTGATGTGAGCGTGCCTGGCTCTGAGGCACTTGGGTCAGCCTCTGTTGTTTAGAAGTGTTACAGACTGTGAATGACACAGACCTGTCAGTTTCCATGTTTGTCTGTAACACAGCTCAGGGCTCCATGCTGAACGCATCCATCCAGTGTTATTGATCCAGGACTGATACCAGCATTGGGATCAATACAACACACAATCACATGTGTCCACGTGATGCAGTTTGAAGAGCAATCAGATGTCTCTGTATGAGGAGGCGGGGTCACAGGAGGTTCACAGAAACTCTGCAGCAGCATCATCAGCTCACATGGAAACTTTGATGATTCACTTCTGTGGTGTTTTTACAGAAACACGTCACAAAATTAGCTCCACCTGTTTTGTGAGCTTTGAGTTTCTTGTCTTCATCCTGGATTCTTGTGTTGCTGTTTTTACACACAGATATTTCCTGGTTGGTTACTCAAAGCTTTCCAACACAGGCCTCTGTGCTGCCATCTGGTGGACAAACATGTGAAGTGCAGCGTGAAGCTACAAATGAAACTGCTTCAGCTACGTGTATATACAACATACTATAACCTATATAACTATATGTATAGTGTATTATGTAGGTTTTAGAGCTGGGGGTAGAACTGCTGATGGCCTGGTTGTTATTTATGTTCCCCATGGTTCACCAGCTCTCACACAACATCAGCACCAATGATCCACGTCCTTATAAACCTCTGAATCAGGTCCTGAAGCAGTGACGTCCTGAGTGAAGACCTCACTGATCACATGACTCTGGTCACCTGACTCAGTGTTTCTGAAGCAGTGTGCTGGGTTTTTAAAAATACGTGGCTGCTGCCTGATGTTGGGCCCACAGAGGAAGACGACTCACTCGCTCTTCTTCACTTCCTCCTTAAACATGTGGAAGGAGAGCAAAGTGCTGCCAGACTCTTATTTCTGACAGGAACAGAAGAAACCACAGCAAACTGGTCCAGTTCTTCATCTTCATCACAATCTATTTATTTCTGATGGTGTCTTCAGTCTGAGGTTTGAAGTTTCCATGTCTGTGTGATGTGTGGTGTGAAGGCTGCTGGTTAAACTGGGACTCACTGTTTAAAGCACTGAGTGCTCATAGAGAGATGCTCCATGAGTCCCAGTACAGACTACAAACATGGTGGAAACTTAGCTTTGATATCCACACACTCTGCACGTCTGTGAGGAACTGTGATGAAGATGTGCAGAGATCTGTGTCCAAACAGGAGAAAGACTGTAAAGACTCTGTGCTTCTAACAGCCTCTGTTAACATATGTGAGGCTGTTTGTTGTTGTTGCCATGGAGCTTTGCACTGTTTGGGTCAGCAGGTCATGTGATCAGGTTTGTTCTGCTGGACGATGGTTCAGTGTCAGGTTTGTTTGCATTCATCAATAAATATCTAAATCAATCAAAGACTCCATGTTTGTTCTTTCATCATGTGACCTCTGCTCATCCATCTCTGTGTGTATCAGGATACATTTAGTTCATAACACACAGAAAAATCAGAGTTATTACCTGTAATAAATGTGAAAGATTCCTGCAGTGATAACCAGGCAGGACTGAAACACATCCAAGCTGTCGCCACGGTAACAGCACCGTCCATCCACAGGTGAGGGGAGGAGCAAAAAGAGGGACTTTCACCATACATACATACATGCATGCATACATACATACACCACAGTTGACAGGTAACCCTATTGGAGTCGCCAATAGTGACTAGAGATGGCACGATACCACTTTTTATGTCCGATACCATAAATTTGGATATCTGCCGATACTGATATGAATCCGATATAGTGTTTTTAATCAATAAAACTGTTTTTTAATATCTTGCTGCATTTTGTATAAGTTCATACTCAAGTTTAAATAACCAACAACACTAAAGCTATTCTGTTAGACCTGTATGCAAAAAATATTTCATAGTTCAGCAACACTGATCAATCTAATAAACTTAAACCTGCTCCATCCTCCCTATTCTGGCATTTTAAAGAGTACTTAGCTTAAGCAACCTCACTAACAGGGTGCCAACTCCCAGTAACAAAAAAAATGTATTGATGCAATGTTGAACATTATTACACAGGAGAAACCAACTACAGTAAAATAATGACACCGTGACGTCTCTGCCTTTGTAAACAGAGGGACAGTAACTGCGTGTAAACCTGCAGACAGTCAGATTAACAGTATTTCGTCTCTATCTGCCATTCATCTCATGTAAACAATAACGTGGCCACAGCGTGACGTGAAAAAAGGCGCATACCTTTGACGTTGCGTGACAAACTCTGTATTCCTCGTCCACACGTAAACACAAAGGGTTTTAAAAAATCCCAGTTTTCTGTGAAAACGCCGTTTACGTGGACGAAACAGCTGCGTGTTCAGAAACACCCGTGTAGGTGCGGACGCAGCGTAAAAGAGTTAGTAGTTTATTTTCTTACTGCCTGTAATTTATTGCAGATTACTTGTATTTGCAAACATTTTTCTTGTAAAACAAAGGGGGCGCAGCAGAAAAAGTTTGGGAACCAGTGCTGTAACTATGAGACAGATGGCTGACACACGAACCTGTGGGAAGTAACATGTTTGTAGAAATGTGAAAATGTTCATGCCATAATCCCTCCCATGTTTCCGTGTGGCACTGTGGAGTAATGCACAATTCTTCCAAACACGGACAAAATATGTAGAGGGAGATTTGTTACAAGGTGTGTTGTAATCCCAGAACAGTGAAGATTACATAACAGAAGAGCTTCACAGCTCGTCAGGCAGCAAGTGGACACTGAAGAGTGTGTGCGCCTTATCAGAAGGAAAACTGTTCTCTGCACCTGAGATAAAGGATCGTATAAAAGAAGAGCGAGCGCTCCCTGAGGTCTCCGACTTCTTAGACATTTGAACCTAGACAGGAGACGTGTGAGAATGGCAGGAGAGGACAAAAGGAGAGATGAACGAACTGCTGGAGGATCAGAAGGAAAGCAAAACAGGTTGGAGACAAATCAGTTGCTCTTTAATAAAATGGATGAAGCAGCATGTACACTTGTGAGACATGCATGTGTGAGGTCAGGTAAACCTCTACAACATGCTGAAATGCTGCTTCTAACACAGAATAGACCGACGAGCATTAATCGTGTATCCCCACAGGATGGAGCCCGAGGCTGACGACCAGCGAGTGGAGCGAGGCCCAAAGAAGCGTGGCGTGCTGCCCAAACGACTGCTGATAATGTCGTCTGTGGCTGTTGTGCTCATCGTGCTGCTGACTGTCATCGTTGTACCTGTTGTGCTGCTCACTAAGACGCCAGGTACATTTTTACAATATGTACGATTTATATGATAAAACAATGATGCAACTTTGTTTATGATCCAGATGATGAAACATACCTGAGTAAATGTATTTATTACTCATCACCAGAGGTACATTTCACAGTACTTTGTACTTATATACTGTATTATATACAACTGCAATAATATCAGAGTCCAGCTGGAGCTGGTTGCAGCACCTGTGGCCTTCAAAGCATTTTCTCTGCATTGGATCTGAGCAGCACGGTGGCACGGTGGTTGCCGCACAGCAAGAAGGTCCTGAGTTCAATTCCACCATCAGGCCGGGGTCTTTCTGTGCAGAGTGTGCATGTTCTCCCCGTGTTTGCGTGGGTTCCCTCCGGGTACTCCGGCTTCCTCCCACCGTCCAAAGACATGCAGCTTGTGGGGATAGGTTAATTGGATAATACAAATTGCCACTAGGTTTGAATGTGCGAGTGAATGTGAGTGTGAATGGTTGTCTGTCCCTGTGTGTTGGCCCTGCGACAGACTGGCGACCTGTCCAGGGTGTACCCCGCCTCTAGCCCTATGACAGGTGGGATAGGCTCCAGCGCCCCCCGCGACCCTGAAAAGGATAAGCGGAAGCAAATGGACGGATGGATGGATGGATCTGAACAACAGTCAAATCTGAGCAGACGTGCCAAAGCTTTGTTTCTTGTTTTCTGTTTGCACCATAGTTCTTCCAAATGTTTCAGTTCAGGATTTTTTAACTGCTGTCATGTACACCATCAGTAAACTGTGACATTACTGCTTTTACCTAACCTAATCATCACCACGTTTCACTGTAAAGACCAGGGCGCTGCTTTAGTTGGATGAGCAGGCGACCACGTGCAGCACGGTTTGAGTCCGACCTGCGGCCCTTTGCTGCGTGTGTCCCCCTCCTTCCTCTTCACCGTGTCTGTCTAATAAGGCCAAACACAGACTGTAGGCTTAGCCGTGGTTCTGAAAGTCGAATGGAAGCTCAAAGTGCACGACTGGCAGTGTTGTGACATACATACCTACTGCATGTAGAGTTCACCTGAGTGTACAGCGACAGTAAGATGTCTTTGCACAGGTGAAACAGCCCACAGTGTTGCAGGGTTTCACAGGGTGCTGCAGCCTCCAGCAGTGTGCCTTCTCCAAACGTAACACTTAAATACTCGCTGTGTCAGCATCACAACTTTATATTGCTGCTGCTAAAATCAGTGATTACAGTGATCAAAGTTCATTTGATATCATACTGCAGCTCATTGCAATGCCATGATGCATGAGTGCTCATCATTTGGCTTCTGGTCTTATGACAGGACCATAGTCATGTGGACAAAAAGTACACGGCTGCTTTGAACTGTGTGACTTTTGAATCAACTGACATGAAATGTGTAACAAAGATAATGTTACACGATGTGTTTTGTGCCGTTAGACCTTGGTCTCTTTGAGTAATATGTGACAGTAGCTTCTTTAAAAAAGACACTAAGAAAAAAGCATTCAGAGTCAGAACCAGACACGGAGAAGCTGCATTCAGCTTTTATGCTCCTTATATCTGGAACAAACTCCCAGAAAGCCTCAGATCAGCTGAAACACTCAGTTTATTTAAATCCAGGTTGAAGACTCACCTGTTCTCAGCTGCATTTGAATAAAGCACCAAATCCACACTTTAAGCTTAAATTTCAAAACTAACATTTAACTACTGATTTTATCTGTTTTGATTTTATATACTGTTTTGTTTGTTTGTTTGTTTGTTTGTTTGTTTGCTTGTTTTAATCAATTTTAAATCATGCTTTTTATTTGTTCTTGTTTCTAATGTCTCTGTAAAGCACTTTGAATCACCTTGTTGTTGAATTGTGCTATACAAATAAACTTGCCTTGCCTTCATGAGTATCTGCAACCTTCTTTAAAAGCCAAATCCCATCTGTCTCGCTTCAGCTGACAGAATCTTTAAGCTGAAGAAATGAATGAACTTTAAACAAGCTGCTCTCCCAACAAAGAGCAGCCTCCCCAAACACACCGTCGGCTGTTTTAGCTGAAAGCTCCCAGTTCTGCTGTGACAGGGACTACGTACCTATGACTCCGTCACTGTCTTGCTGTCCAATCGTGTTCCTCAGCTCCGTCTTCTGCCTCGTTCTCTGGTGGAGACATGCTGGAGTACTTGGTGCAGACGGGGAACATCAGTGAAGCGGACGGCCTTTTGGCTACGTGGTTTCACCGAGCCAACAGCAAGGAGGACATGTACAAAGCGCTCATGGGTAAAAACACTCACACAGACAACACTGCATTATTTGATGGTGTCGGTGCCTGAACCTACAGTCAGGTACAGACAAAACAAGCACCGCCTCCTGTCATCTTTCCAGGTGACACCATGATCTTGGAAGCTGACGTCACTCTCATGGGTTATGGGACCCCTGATGAAAAGCCAGTGCCGATCATGGCACACCCTCCCGACATATATAGTGACAACACTCTCGACGAATGGTTAGATGCTGTACTGGCTTCTGGAAAAGGTACAGATCAGAACTGTTTCCACAGAAAGTCCATCTGATCACAGTTTTTAAAGGCGTGTTCGTTTGCAGGCATCAAGTTGGACTTTAAGGCTCTGGAATCAGTGGGTTTGTCACTGGACCTGCTTAAACAAAAGGAAAGCAACAAGGGAATAAACAGACCTGTGTGGCTGAATGCAGACATCCTCAGAGGCCCCAACGTCCCAAGCTTTGTAGCTCCAGTCAATGGAAGCAGGTAGACCGGACACAGACCCTTGGACAGAGTTCAGAATTAGGAAGGGAAAATGTCTAACATCTAAAGACTGATCGGGAGGTTGGTGGTTCGATCCCTGGATCCTCCAGTCTGCATGCCAAGTGTCCCTGGGCATGATACTAGCCCCAGGTCGCTCTCCGATCTCAGCACGAATGTAGTTAGGAAGCACTAAAAAGCTTAGAAGAAAGTGACTGGGTGAGTGTGGTGTGGAGACTTGGGAGAGCAGGAAAGTGCTACGTAAGAATCAGTCCATGTTTATGTCTCCCTCTTTTTTCAGGTTTTTGGAACTCATTCAGGACAAGTTTCCAGATGTGACTTTGTCTCCTGGGTGGAAGGTATGGCACGCTCGCAGTAAGAACCCCATTGAACCATTATACCAGGCATGTGACGAGGTTCTGGGAATGTTCCTGTCAGAAACAGGAAGAGACTCAAGGAATCCTGAACTGACATTTATGAGAGAATTCAAAGCTGGAAGAAGAACTTTGAGCTTCAAAAAGATCCTTTGAGCTAAAGTAGACAAAACAGCTTTTATGTTCCTGTGATCCCTAAAATTAAAGACAGTTGAATTAATGTTGACATGCATCACCCATCAAGAGTTTGGACACCTTCTCATTTCATGGTTCTCTTTATTTCTACTACTTTCTACACTGTAGATACTGAAGACATCAAAGCAAGATATATGGAATTATGTAGCAAAGAAAACAATGATAACTCTAAAATACATTTAGAGTCCTGTGAGTAGCCGCCCTTTGTTTTGTTGACAGAGCTGCGGCCTTCTCTCAGCTTCATGATGTCGTCACCTGAGATGGTTTCACCTCACAGGTGAGCCTGTCAGGGTTCATTGGTGGTGTTGGGACCATCAGTCGTGTTGTGCAGAAGTCAGGGCTGTTAGCTGTGTACCAACCTATTTGACAACTGTTGAAATTCATATTATGGCAACAACCAATGAGCTAAGTAAAGAGAAACAACAGCCCATCATTACTGTAAGAGCTGAAGGTCAGTCAGTCGGAAACTTTGAATGTGTCCCCAAGTGCAGTCAGAAAAACCATCAAGACTACGATGAAACTGTCTGACATGAGGACGCCCCAGGAAAGGAAGACCAGGAGTCCCTCTGCTGCTGAGGATACAATCATCCGAGTCACCAGCCTCAGAAATCACAAGTTAACAGCAGCTCAGATTAGAGCCCAGATAGATGTCACACAGAGTAGAGACACATCTGAGTAGAGTAGAGACTGTACAAATCAGGCCTTTATGGTCAAATAGCTGCTGAGAAACCACGACTAAGGAAAAGCAACAAGCAGAGATTTGTTTGGGCCAAGAAACACAAGATGAGTCCAAATTGGAGAACTTTGGTTCCACTTTGTGAACGATGGTCTCTACATGCACGGTTCCCACTGTGAAGCATGGGGTTGATGGTTTGCTGGTGTGGGGGGCTTTACTGGTGACACTGGTGGAGATTTATTTAAACTGAAGGCACACTGACCCAGCATGGCTACCACAGCATCCTGCAGCAACATGCCATCCCATCATGGAGAGTGATGGAGGCCTGGCCTCCACAGTGGAGATGGTAAACACATGGTTTATATTTTTGACTGAATAACAGCTGTATGTGCTTTATTTCTTTAGGTCCTCTATATTCACCAGCTCACAAACGAAACCTACTCCAGAGCCACGGTGGAAGAAATGTACAACATGATCAAAGACGTACCTCAAAGGGTAAGTGTGAATCCAGGTTTCAGTGGTCCCAGTTCAACACGCTCCCATCCCAACACGCCTGGGACAAATCGTCGGTGTGTTGCGTGCTGGGATGAGAACGCTCTGAGGTGTCGGAGAACGGCAGAGCTGACTGGTCAACGTTTCGTCTCTTAGGTGACGTTCCCAGTCCACGCCATGCTGGTTCGCAGCGGCTGGCAGCACCTGAGCTGGCTCCTCAACCAGTCACCACGGTAACAGATAACTTCCACGTTTACTATGGCAATGACTGGAAATCTGCTAATCAAACCAGTAACTGGGGGCTGCTCGCTGCCCATGAGCGCCACAGACTGACTGTCATGTTTTGTGTCTAGGTTCAGCCTGACTTTGTGGCAGGGCTCTGTTAACCCCAGCGTCAGCGACCTGCTGTTTGTCCGTGACAACACCCACCCGTGGCAAGTCTACTATGACATATATGAACCCACGCTGTCAGAATTTAAGCAGGCTGTAGGTGAGGAGCGTTCATATGGAGCAGACTTACACAGACTATGTTTGGGTAAAATAATAATTGTGTGTGTGTGATTTATTCAAATCAACAGATTTGTTTTCAGTGAGTTCTGACTGTTGTTGAAGACTAAAGAAAAACATTATTAGAAAACTACATGAAAAATCATTGGAAACTGAACCTTCTGCTCATTGTGTGCATTTGTTTAAGCTTCTTCTGAGATGAAGAGTTTGCTTCTGTTTAGTTCTTCCTGGTTCATTGTGTGTGTTCACAGGTAAGCAGGACAGCGTGAGGAGGTTCTATCCTGGAGGAGATCTGATGGAGTTTCTCCACCCAGGTTACAGCTCAGACCTCATGAACCGCCTGGCTGTGCCTTTGCTCCCCGTCACCGGCCGGGCCTCCCTGCTCCGTCAGCTTTCAGGCAGGTTTTACACCTCAGGGTTTATAACCTGATTTTAACGGGCCAGACTGAAACGCCCGGGCAAAGCACGCTCTCAAAGTTGTACTTTACATATGCTAGCGACATCTGGTGGTAACATCATGAATGACAGCGGGGCACTGTCGCCAGAAACACCAAGAAACTGCCTCATTTGTGCCACGAAGCATTCAGAGATCCCTCGTGAGTTTTTTCTCAAGGTATTTTTAAAGTGAACTTGCTGTATGCACTGAAGTCATGTGGCAGCTGAACCTTTCGTTCACATCGGTCATCAGGATGATGTTCTTAGTGACTCTTGGTGGCAGAAAAGCTGATGTCCTGGGATTTTGACCGTTACAGTAACAATTGTGAAAAACGCAAACTATCTGTTGTTTTGGTAGAAATGAAAGCGCCAGAAGTGTTCACAGCTGTGCTGAGCAGAGAATACAGAGCACAGCTGCTTGATCAGAAATCAGTGTTTGAAGCCGCAGTGGACCGAGGCGGCGTGTTGGACAACGGGGAAGTGACTGCTGCAGAGGTGCGGCTAACATTTGGCCCTTTGAGTATCAGTCGTGGTCACAGCCTGTCCGTCCCTTCACAGCTGCGGTCTCCTCATCACCTCATGATAATGCAGCATGTCACAGATCAGCTGTTCATCCTGATGATGTCAAACTGTAAACCTGCACATGCTGCTGTCGCACCACCTTAAAGTCACACTGATACTCTGTTTCACTAACAGGTGGGGGCAGCGGGATGCTGGTCGTTCGTGTGACCTCTGACAGCAGTCGACCTGGAGTCCTTCTGGTAGAAGGTTCTGGAAGGAGCTCAGAGCTCCTCACACTGCAGGTATATCTGTAGATCACCAGCCAACCACCAGCCAGGTTACATTTTTATTAAGGCCAATCATGTGTGTGTTCTCAGGATGTTATTCAGACCCTTGGGCAGGCTGCTGATACCTCCTGGGGAATTTACCTGAGGGTCCAGAGTCAGCAGCTGCTGGAGGCTTCTCTTAACCTGCTGCAGTCAGCCTACGGGGCCGACGAGCTCCACAGGCCTGTGTGGATCAGCATGGAGGGCTTACAGAGCAGCGACAGCACAGCAGTAAGCACATCTGATCCCCCCGAAGCAGTGTCTGCAGACAATACGTTAATAAAGAACAGAGCAGACGCATGTCACGTTTAACACACCTGGCTGGAAATCCATCCAACTAGAATCGAGCAGGTGTAAATGTTGGAGCCTCCTCGAGGGTCCACCCTGGCTGGGAAACTATCACACCCCCACAGAGAGAACAGTTGTATAAGCTGCATGTTTGTCAGACGGTCCCCAAGCAAATGCAATCCTCTGTTCGTCATGAAGGCTTTTTAGCTGCTCAGGCTTGGTCAGCCAAGCTCAAGTTCACTCCAACAATGTCCAGTGCCGATCCAGTTAGACGATGGAAACGTGTCATTTTAGGCTGTTTCATAGTCGTCCTTCTCTTTGCTCCAGGTCTTTGTGTCCACAGTCGAGCGCCTGTTTCCATACGTCACTGTAGTCCTGGCTGAGCACAGATGGCCTCCTCGGATCCCAGCGGCGGTGTCACAGAGGGTGGCTCTACACCTGAATGCAGCCTCGCTGCCCACGGGGCAGGAGCAGCTTTATGCTTTACTGGGAATGATGGACAAATACGACTTTATAATTGAGGTGGACACAAAGAAAGGTGGTGCAGCTGTCACTGTGGTGAAGGAGCTCCGTGCACAGCGTGCAGGCAGAGCAAGCAGAAGCCTGTATATTCTACCTCAGTGATCAGAGCACGTGTGGGCTGAGAGCAGGTTTAAATGTGCTTTTATAGTCACCACAGAGTCTCAGTGTGTATAGAAATGCTGCTGCTTTGGGTTGCTGAAGTTAACATCATTATACTGTATATATATGATTCAATGATTATTATAAAATTCATAATAAATTCTATTAAAGGAACCAAGTCCAAAACCAGAATTAGCCTCTTAGCCTGTGTGAGCCTGTCCGAGGTTTGTGATTCAGCAGCAGCTGAACACGTATGAAACACTCTCCTGCTGCAGCTAACATTTCACATGCAGCCCGCCTCTCTTACTGACTGCAGCACTGCATTATTTGCATCCATAAATGTGTCTTTAAAGTGTCACAGGTGGCATCAGTGCTCTCAGAGGCTCACTTGGTACTTTTAATGCTGATTTTTGAACGTTTACAACAAAGAAAATCATCCATCACTCGATTAAAACAAGGAAAAATACAACACAGCACTTTATTGTAGTTCAGTGGAAAAAGTGAATATTCATGTTTTAAACCAGCACGTCATGTTGAACTGCAGCAAACAGTTATAGTGTTAAAATGAACCTGCATTAAGTACAAGCCCACACCTGTACAGCTGTTACAGTCATGTACCTTTAACCTACAAACATGAACAGCAGCTCAGTCACTGACACAGCGGCTGATTTTACTTAACACGTCGATTGTTACTGCTGACCTTTGTATCAATCCATGAAATGATCATAAAGTCTTCCCGCCACATAAACCAAGCAGGCTGTCCCCACAGTAGCGTCTGGTGCTGAGGAGAGCCTCGGACAGGCTGCTGCCACTGTCACAGTCTGTTCCTGGTCAAGTACTGGCTGCAGGAGCAGAAGGTGTGGTAGAAAGAGGAGGACAGGCCGGCAATATCTGTGGAGATGTAGGGAAGGACCTCCGGAGACGCCTGGTTAAAGTAGCTGATCTGAAAGAAAGACAACATACTAATAACAGCCAGCTGTGATAAGAGCACATGTACGACTGCTGCTTTTCTCACCAGGGACTTGTTGTCTTTGGTCTCCAGTATGGTGAATCCAGCACACAGAACCTCTCCTCTGTTATAGCCTTCAGTGGGAGGGTGAGTGGGCAGGGACACGGAGCGCAGGGCGATGACATACGGGTCTCTGAAGGAAAACAGAAAGGGAACGCATCAGGAAACCCTGCAGGACACAGGTGGATGGATCTGGCTCTACTGACCCGCTGCCACATGGCTTCCTTTTGGAGGCCAACAGGATGAAGTCCTGGAGAATCCCTTTTGCCTGATTGGCTGCAGTGGGAGATCCCATCGCGCCATGACGCACCGATGGAGTCACCACACGATATATGAAGTCATCGTTGTCGACCAGCTGAATCAGCTCGCACTTCCTGTTTGAGGAAACACATACACACTGTTAAAAAGGGGACTGGCAGCACTGTTTAAAGACTAAGCTGCAGTTCACTCCACAGGTATCCACGCAGAGGCAAACAGCTGCTTCTGTGCTTCACCAGCTGAGGGGTGGAGCTCGTGCATAGGGACACTGAAGGGGAAAACTACATAACAAAGGGCTTGGTGATGACATCACCCAGATCTCCACCCATCTCTGCTGCTTATCCTTCTCAGGGTCGCAGGGGGTGGAGCCTATCCTAGCCGTCTTAGAGGCAGGGTACACACTGGACAGGTCGCCAGTCGGTCGCAGGGCTAAACACGAGAGTTTCCAGTTAACCCAACCCACTAACTGCATGTCTTGGACTGTGGAGGAAGCTGGAGGACAGGGGGGAACCCAGGGGGGAACCCAGGGGGACGCAGGGGGAACCCAGGGGGGACGCGGGGGAACCCAGAGGGACGCGGGGGAACCCAGGGGGGAACCCAGGGGGATGCAGGGGGGAACCCAGGGGGACGCGGGGGGAACTCAGGGGGACGCGGGGCGAACCCAGGGGGACGCGGGGGGAACCCAGGGGGGACGCGGGGGGAACCCAGGGGGGACGCAGGGGGAACATGCAAACTCCCCGGCCTGATGCAATGATAGCATATTAGATGGAGTTGTAAATCTAAACTCCACATCACTGCATAAACAGCTCGTGCTCCACCTTACAATCCAACGTATTAAAAACCCTCGCTTGGGGCAGACTCCTGCCGCGACGTTCCACCGGAGAACCACGGCCTCTGAACCATCCATCCAGTCCTTATTAAGGGTCAGACTGTGATGAAGCCAACAGGACTGCATCATCTGCAAAAACAAGGAAGCTGCCCTCCTCACATCAGCTACACTTAGAGATCCTGTTCGTGAATATCACACACAGGATCGGTCACACACCCTCGAGTCCTCCTACTGAGGAGCAGCCACAGCTTTCACTCCATTTCTAAATGGACCGCTGCGATACACCCCACAGACGCCGTCCTGGTACCTGGCTGTCCGAGTCTACAGAGCACTTATAAACCTCTCTCCAGACGTCCTGTGAGGGTGAAGATCTGGTCCGGTGTCCCACAGCCAGGATGGAATGGGGGCCCAGATCTTCTCAACAGTGAGTTAACGCCTCCTTTTCAGCTCTGTGAAAAATAACTTTCCAGGGGAAGCTGAGCACTGCGATACCTCAGTGACCGATCCACAACATCCAGTTATTGTTTTAAAACTGGGATTTCCCACAGTGGTCTGCTCCACCAGCACAGGCCCACGGTGTTGACGGCATCGGAGACAAAGCTCCGCCTCCTCCACAGACGAGGGGAGTTTGGGTTCAAGAGCTGCTCACCACGTTCTTTCCACCACCTGCTGGTCATGAGATCAATGCAAAGCGTAAGGCTGCAAATCTAAGCAGCTAGGATGAGCTTCATCTGCAGGCTGGCTCGGCTGGGGGAGAGCCACCGTTCCCCTTTTATGTAAACGTGAGAATAAAGAGACAGACAGGCCCTCACAGCTAATGTCACTTTAACCTTAACATGTCAGCCTCAGTGCAAAGTGAGCAGCATGAACCTAAACCACACGTCGCTTATTTTTAACCCTGAACCTCAGAAAAGTCCATCATTGGAATCGGAGAACAATACCGAGGCAGCGAGTCGAAACAGGCCGCGCACAGAAACCGCTGAACTTGACTCGTAGCAACGGGCAAACAGACGAGTCCCAGAGTCTTACTTGTAATGCGAGTCCCAGCTCGGCCTGTTGCTCAGCTCGGCGAGTAAATCAAAGGCTCTGTGAGCAGGAACGTCCACCTCACATTCAATCTTGAAACTCAGCATGGACTTCTGCTCCAGGGTGTAAAGCTGAACCTGTGAACACAACATAAAGCGCCGATGGGCAGACTCACACAAACAAACAGCTCATTAGTGAGACGCACATACCTGGTCCTTCTCACAGCTCAGGCGCCAGCTGCTTCTGGCTGCCAGCATCTTCAGAGCTGAGACGTTGTTAAAGCTCAGATACACCTGGAAGCACAAACACAGGAACCACAAACTCATCTCCAGAGCTCAGCGTTAGCAGGCCGCCTCCCGCCATTCAAATACTACTTATTATATATGAATCAGCGCCGTCTAACAGTGTAAGTATTAAGGGTGCAAAATGAAGACAAACTGCTGCAGCACTATTTCTCATCTGCAGTGAAGGTGAAGCACAGCGGTGCGACACGTCGGCCTGTCAGAGGTTCAGTCGACTAAATCAGTCTGCAGGCACGGCGGGAGTCTGACTGTGGCTCAGGTTTGGAGCTAAGTGGGACGACATGAACACGCTGAGGTCTGCTCGGTCAGATCATACAAACTGCAGTGGAACAAATCACTGAACATCCTTTAAGAAAGAAACAGAAATCACGTCCCACAAGTCGTGACGACGCAGCACCGACACACAGCTGAGACGCTGATGTGGGTGAAGAGACTCAGCTGAGAAAACTATTAAAGGTTTACTGTGTCCAGCTCAAGCACAGGCTGTGACAGGATCATCATCAGCTGACGAGCAGCTGTGGAAATCACCTTATTGGTGCAAAAATACTGTTTTATGTCCCGTATGTCCGGTAGATTCAGCTGCAGAAATGAGAACTAATGATGTGTTTGTGACAAGCTGCTAGTAACAAGGTGCCAAGTTGTCTTATTTGTAATACAGTAATACACACATGTATAAGTGCGCATGCGCCAACCAGCGTGCAGCCTGTTACAGTCGCTCCTGCTTTTCTCTTAGTTTAGCTCTTTTTTCTTACGTATTCTTTTTTTTTTCTGACTTGTATTTTCCTCCGTTTTCTATCTCTTACTCAATCATGTGGATTGAGAGAGTTTTTGTTCTTCTGGTGGCCGTGGAACTGTTACTTTTATCATGGAACGGGACCGCGGCACATCTCCTACACGCACGGACTGTTTACTCCAGAGATCAGCTGATCGCCCTGATGCCGGCCGGCTCGCTGGCCAGGCCCGCAGAAGTGCCCGCAGAAGTACCAGCTGAAATTTGGAGGAAAACACATCGGGGATGCAGAGGTCAAGGACAGAAGAGAAGAAAAAAGGTGACGGTGAGACAGCGGAGGCTCGAAGCGAGGAGGAGGTTTAAACCGTGTCTGCCGTCTATCGTGATGGGAAATGTGCGATCGTTGGCAAGTAAAATCGACGAGCTCTCAGCACTGGTACGGAGTCAGAGGGAATACCGAGAGTGTAGCCTGATGTGTTTCACCGAATCATGGCTGCACCAGGTCATTCCCGATGAGAATGCTTCCGTGGAAGGCTTCCACACTGTTCGGGCGGACAGGGACAGCATCGCTAGCGGTAAGCGTAAAGGAGGTGGGCTTGCTGTTTTAGTTAACAACCGGTGGTGTAACCCTGCCAACATAACAATCAAAGAAAGGATTTGTTGCCCGGACACTGAACTGTGTGCTGTTGGACTCAGGCCGTATTATTTACCCAGGGAATTCTCTCACGTCATCTTGGTGGCTGTTTATGTTCCTCCCTCTGCTAACCCCACAGCTGCATGTGACACTATCCACTCTGCCATAGCTCGGCTACAGACTCAGCACCCGAGTGCCTTTATTGTGATCTCGGGTGACTTCAACCATGTATCACTGGACAATACACTACCAACATTCAAACAATATGTGGACTGTCCCACCAGGGGAGAGAAAACTTTAGACTTACTGTATGCTAACGTCAAGGATGCATACAGCTCCTCCTCCCTCCCCCCACTTGGTAGGTCAGATCATAACCTGATTCACCTCACCCCCCGCTATGTGCCAATTGTGAGGAGGGAACCTGTGACCACCAGGACTGTTAGGAGGTGGTCAGAGGAGGCCTTAGCAGAACTACAGGGCTGTTTCGAGGTGACCGACTGGGAAACACTCTGTGAGCCTCACGCCGAGGACATCAATGGGCTTACTGAGTGTATCACAGACTACATAACTTTCTGCACCGACTCCATTGTTCCAGCTCAGACTGTTCATTGTTACCCAAATAACAAGCCGTGGGTGACTAAGGACATCAAAGCCCTCCTCAACAACAAGAAGAGGGCTTTCAGAGGGGGCAACAAAGAGGAGGTGAGGAAGGTCCAGGTGTTACTAAAGGACAAGATCAGAGAGGCTAAGGACAATTACAGGAGGAAGCTGGAGTGGAAACTCCAGCAGAACAGCATGAGAGAGGTGTGGAGGGGCATGAAGACCATCACTGGATTCAGGCCAACCAACAGCAGGGGAGCTGAGGGAGGTGAGAATAGAGCCGACGAGTTGAATCTGTTTTTCAATAGATTCGACACCACAGTGTCTGCTCCCACCCCCACAACCTCACCTGCAGTCAGCCTGGAATCCAGAGCCACACCACTGTGCCAGCCTCTCTCTTCACATGTTGCCTCCTGTGAGATTCCTGACACCCCTCCCCCACCCATCACCTTCACTCAATACCAGGTTGAGATGCAAATGAGGAGACTTCACTCAGGCAAGTCTGCTGGACCAGACGGAGTGAGTCCCCTTGTCCTCAAGGCCTGTGCCCCCCAGCTGTGTGGAGTCTTTCATAAACTGTTTATGCTGAGTCTGAGTCTGCAGAGGGTCCCGGTGATGTGGAAGACATCATGCCTCGTCCCTGTACCAAAGACGCCACGTCCCAGTGGCCCCCAGGATTACAGGCCCGTGGCACTGACCTCCCACATCATGAAGACCCTGGAAAGGCTCATCCTGGACCAGCTGCGACCCATAGTAAGACCACATCTGGATCCCCTTCAGTTCGCTTATCAGCCTCGTCTCGGAACTGAGGACGCCATCATCTACCTGCTCAATCGTGTCTACACCCATCTGGACCAGCCGGCGAGCACTGTGAGGGTCATGTTTTTTGACTTTTCCAGTGCTTTCAGCACCATCAGGCCGACCCTCCTGGGTGATAAGTTAGCAGCGATGCAGGTGGATGCTTCTCTGGTGTCCTGGATTGTTGATTACCTGACAGGAAGACCACAATATGTACGTCTCCCACAGTGTGTGTCTGACAAGGTGATCAGCAACACAGGGGCACCACAGGGGACTGTCCTCTCCCCCTTCCTCTTCACCCTCTACACCACAGACTTCAGCCACTGCACAGAGACCTCCATCTTCAGAAGTTTTCTGATGACTCTGCGGTGGTTGGATGCATCAGCAGGGATGATGAGACAGAGTACCGGGCTGTGGTCGACTCCTTTGTCACGTGGTGTGAGCAGAATCATCTGCAGCTCAACGTGGCAAAGACCAAGGAACTGATCGTGGACTTCAGGAAGACCAGGAAACACTTGACCCCTGTTTCAATCCAGGGGGTCAGTGTTGACATTGTGGAGGACTATAAATACCTTGGAGTACACATTGACAATAAACTGGACTGGGCTAAAAACACCACAGCACTTTACAGGAAGGGCCAGAGTCGTCTCTATTTTTTGAGGCGACTGAGGTCCTTCAACATCTGCCAGAAAATGCTGAGGATTTTCTACGAGACTGTTGTGGCCAGTGCGATCCTCTATGCTGTTGCATGCTGGGGGAGCAGGCTGAGGGTCGCAGATGCCAACAGACTTAATAAACTGATCCGTAAGGCCAGCAATGTTGTGGGGATGGAGCTGGACTCCCTCAAGGTGGTGTCGGAGAGGCGGATGCTGTCCAAGATAAAGACAATGTTGGATAACACCTCCCACCCACTCCATGACATGCTGGTCAGTCACAGGAGCTCGTTCAGTGAGAGACTGAGATTACCGAAAAGCACCACTGAACGACACAGGAAATCATTCCTGCCTGTGGCCATCTCCCTGTACAACGCATCCACTTAACACACTGTTTGCTGCTACAGCTACACATGTTTCTTTTCCAAATATTTATTTATAAGTGACTTATGTATGTATGTATGTATATATATGTATATATTGTACTATTCTTAGTTAGTGTATTGTCTGTCTTCTCTTAATGTTGGTTTAAAATGGAGCACTGTAACAAAAAATAATTTCCCCCAGGGATCAATAAAGTATTCTGATTCTGATTCTGATTCTGATATATAGAGAAAGTTTCTCTCCCGTGAGTCCACGAGGACTAACGTGAGCAGTACAGGTGACGGCGTGGAGCTTCTCCTCACCTGGTTGGTGGGATCCCAGGGAACAGACAGAGGCACCTCCCCCTGCGTGCGGGAAATGATGTACTTCCTAAACACAGAGGAATGCTGCATCAGGATGATGGCACTGTGCACAAAGCTGCACAACAAACGCTGATGTAGCTGCAGAGACGGTGCATTAGGGGCTGTTTGGAGACATGTACCTGTCCAGCCTGATCTTTTTCCTGGCCGTTGCCTCCTGAAACCTCCTTTGTCCTTCCTGTAAATGAGACGGACACACAGGCAGAGGGCACCAGTGTGTAACACAGCGGGCAGATTCCCAGCACCAGTTTATGACCAGTACACCGATCTGTGGCACAAACTGAGTGGAGTGTTATTACTCGGTGTTTGTTCACGCTGATAACGACCCACGACTACAGCGAGGCCGCTCCATCAGACGGATTTATGACCGATAACATGATGTGAAGCTCTGATCGCTGCTCAGCCGTCACGGCTTAATGGTTAATCGAGTGTTTCTGCACCTTCTTTATGACACTCGTGTTTTATCCTACAGGACGATCTCCACAAGCTGCTTCACCACAGATGAAGCGTGAATGAAGCTGACACCAACATTATCCTGTCAATCTACTGCTCCACACTTTAACCCCACCAGCACACACTCCCCTGACCGAGCTTTCCTGCAGGTGTATAATGTGGAACAATCATAGTAATGCTGTATTTACATGATTTCAACATTTGAATGGAGTTCATAATAACAGCGTTCACAGTGACGGGGCATGTGGACGTGCTCAGGCCTGTGAGCCACGGACGCTGTGACGCTTCCACCAGAAACAAAGGAAGGAAAACGCACGCAGAGGCCATGTTTCCTGCTGCGCAGTCATCCATCCATCAGCACCACGGGCGGTGCAAAAGGCGGACCCAGCTACACTGATGTCACCCACCGCTGCCTCTGAGCTCACCTTGGGTGAAGATCAGCTGTTATCAGGAGTCTGGCTGTGAAACGTTCATAGCTGACACCTTGTTAGCCAATCAGAGTGCGGTTTCATACCACAAATTCTGAAGCAGATTTCATGTCTTTCAGTCAGTATTAGCCAATCACAGACAGCCGCGTCACATCCAGACACTTTATGGATGCAGCACGCTAACGAGCCGTTTGTGAGCGTTAGTTTAACTCACCAGGGGTTCAGGTCGTATCCGTGGTAATGTGCGTGGCTTCCCGCCATCATCGAGCACCTCAAAGGTCATGAAGGCGGAGTTTATGTGTCGGTTAGGCCCCTCCTCATGGTAGGCCTCCGCGCGCACGCCCACCTCCATGCTGCAGTAAGGACACGTGTCAGTATGCAACCAGTGGTTCTGTCTGCTGCACAGCTGCAGTGCTGCGTCTCTGCCAGCGTTCTGGGATACCTGTTTCTGAAGGCGTTGTTCACTATCGCCTTCAGCAGCAATCTGTCTCCAACCTGAGAAGGTCCTCTGAAGGTGAACATGTCGATGGCTCGAAGGGTGGGATGAGCCTGAGACAGACGGCTGCAAGCAGAGAGCACAGAGACAATAGGCCACGACCTCCCACGTGCTCGCCGTGTTCAGGTTACTCACACAGCTGGACAGATCCTTTAATCTGCCACGAGGACTGAACTACACTGATCAGAATGTGGAGGTCAAAGGTCACAATGGTGCATCCTATTTTTAGGTAAAAATATGAAGGAAGGACGTGTTTGTGACTGTACCTGGCAGCGATTGTAGCTACGTTCACCATCCAGGCCATGATCTGCCCTCCAAATGTATTCACCTGGGATTCAAACACAGCAATGATCTGACAGGCAGAAGTCTCAGCGGTACCATCACACACTGATGAACAGTCACATGTAAAACAGCTGGGTGTGTGTAGGATCCATACACACAGGTCAAAGTTAGATGTTTAGACACAAGTTCAGCCATTCGTGTTGTTTCAGAAATCGCTCTGCCCGGGGCTGGGCGCTCAGGTATGTAGCAGCTCAGTCCCGGTGGCTACTTGGCGGGGCCTGGCGCCTGCTGCTCGGTCAGGCCTCTTCCGGGGCGTGGGGGGCCCTCGGGCTCGGTTCACTCTGGCACAGCTGGCTGCCGGCAGAGCCGGCGGGCACGCCACTGCAGCCCCCTCTGGCTTCTGCTCCGTGGCTGCTGGGTGACCCCTCATCTGGGGCTCTCCTCAGCCCTTCCCATGAGGGTGGCACGGATGCCCCTCCGGTGGTCCTCCTTGGGCTCTCGCACTCTGGGGCCTCTGGATGTCTGGGGCCTGGATCTCCTCCATGCCTGCTTCATGCCCTGGGGGGCGGGGCTATGGCTCTCTGCATCCTCTAGCAGACCATTACATGTGGAAACCATTTGAATACAAGCGTGCTGACCCACACAGGTGTGCACTGTCCATAGACACAAACTACACCTTTCTTGGCTGCTACTTCCAAGCACATTGTGCGCTGTCGGTCCTGCTTGCTGCACAACAACATTCAGTATTTAGTATTTACTGCTGTTTACACTTAGCTAGATTAATGTGATGCTGTTGTGTTTAGTATGTTGCTCTGTTTTTTGCTTGTTTTCTCTTTTTTCTCTCAACAGCTGATCCAGGAGATTTTTTTCTCTTCTTTCTCTTTTTAAGTTTCCTTTCTCACTGTCCCTCTCCCCTTTCTTTTCTTTCCTGTCCCTCAGTCATGTCTGTCCCGTCTGTAACAATTGAAAATAAAATTAAATAAATAATAACAACAAAGGTCGATCAAATGGACCAATACGGCAAAGCTGTGATGATCCACTTGGTAAAGTAAATCCATTGGGTCTCCTTGTTGGTCTTCAGACAACAGATCTGGCTAAAGAACCAAATGGGACAGGCAAACGACCAAAACAAAATC
>NC_141361.1:40874355-40954355 GCF_057382095.1 Aulonocara sp. 'chitande type north' Nkhata Bay | reverse complement strand
TAAAATAACCTTAAACTAATAATACGCTAACATGGGGGGGGGGGGGGGGGGGGGGTGCTTCTCATTCACCTTTACTAATGCCCTTGTAAGCATAAAGGCTTGAAGTTTTGATGTTTACATTTTTATCTTGATTTCCTTAGCAAATCATGTCACGGAGAACCACTCCCCTTCAGGATGCCATTAATCACATCCTTGCAAGAAGAGACAAGAATTCAATGTTAGAAATCAAATTTATTAATTCAGTTAAAGGTGAGTGACTTTGACACACTGCAGGCTAGACTGAGGGGTTACACATCACCAGTGGTGACCTGTACAAACATCAATATAAATTAAAATCTAAGGTATTTTAATAATAATTTAGTTATTAGCGAGCCTGGCTATTTATGTTTTCTGCACTTGGACATGTTTTCTTTATTATATATGTAGAATTGAAAAAAAGCACAACATTGCATACTTGCAATTTACAGATATACATATTTAATGAATTGATTATTTGCAGTGCTGCCACGCCTGTGTCTCTAATATGGTTGTGTCTTCAGGTCGTGGCATCTTCACTTTAGCCAATTTCAAACAAGGAGACTTCGTGGTCGAGTATAGAGGGGAGCTTATTGATGCAACTGAAGCTGAACACAGACGTAACCTGTACCCCAGCGCATGTTCAGTCTTCATGTTTGAATTCATATGGAAGCAGAAGACTTTGTGGTAAATTCAAAATGACTGAATGTTTACATTTCTATTGCAAGGTCAGGATTTCTGAAGCAAACATCTCATATTGCTCTTTAACGAGTCCTTACCTCTAGTACCCGGCCCCGTCAGTCCCCAGAATCTATAGAAGGGGGAGTGACGGACCCGTGGAATAGCAGGATCTCATTCTTACTGAGGCTCCGTCATTTCCCGGTGACCCTGTGGTCCCCGGGAACTCGCAGTACTGGGGACTGACGGGACTCCCACATATGCTGAGGGCCCGTTAGTCCCCGTATTCAGCCTGTGTGTGCCTTCTCTAATACACACTCACGGGCGTAATGTACGGGGTTAGAGGGGTAATAATATAAGCCTACATTTTACAGCTAAGACAGTGTGCTCACGCTGCTGTGAAGATTTAAAATATAATATAGAGATAGAGAAAATAATAAGAGAAAATTCAAATGGCCAGGGCTGAATGAGCGGCCCTGTGTCTGTGCGCATTTGGCACATGTGGACACGGAGACTCGTGCACTGTTATACTGTGTCCAAAACTACTGTATAATATGTACAATGCCAAAATAGTACATGTCAAGTGTTCTCTGTCTGTGAGGTAGGTAGATGGCTTGATGGATAGGTGAAAAACCTTTCAACACAAAAAATAAAGAACATTTCATTAATCATTCAGATAAATTAAATGCATTATACAGAAGACAAATGAAATAACAAAAATATACACTTCAGTAAAGCCACTTTTGTCTAAACTATCATTTATCCTAGTTTTAGTTTTACATTCATTAGTTTTTGAATCAGAGGTGAGTAATTTCAAACAACAAAGATGAAATAAACTGTGGTCTACCTTGCATTTTTTACACTTTCTGTAACAATTTTTAAAGTATACATTTTAGAGTTTACAAATATTTTAATAAAGACTTTAACCAAGGATTTTCTTTTACAAAGAATTATTTTCCTTAAATTAAACCAAACATATTTACACTAGTTTTAAGATTTAACCAAGGATTTGGGGTAATTGCTTTTAGTATTAATTAACATAAGTGTGGGAAACACTATCTACATAAACAGTTTATTCAAACTTAAACATTTATTTTAATATCAATATAATTTTTTAAACTTAAATGCCGTAACTATTTCCCAAAGCATAAATACATTTCCACAATTGAGCTTCCATAGTTCCCAAACATAAGCAGCAAATATGAGTCCAAGCTTACCGATAGCCCGTCTAACTCAAAGTCTTCCTCAAAGTAGATTGTGCTTGGTTTGCTGTCCTCTCAGCATGTCACGCTCGGGTCAAATGACTGCTGCATGCATTTTAAGGTCTACTAGGCACGCCCGCCCTTGATTGCTCTAATTCAACTCACCTGGCGGAGCAGTGCGCACCAGGCTGCGCTTAGCTGTAGATTGCACAAGGTCTAATCAGCGGCCACGCGCAAGCAGCAGCACAGAGCAGGTAGTGGGCAAGAGGAGGAAGAGAAGAGTAACAGCCACAGCCACACCTACACCTACAAGGTCAGCGCGACAGTACAACAAAACCACGTTTAAGCTCTAAGCACAAGTAGAAGCGCAAACACTTATCTCAGTCAGAAAGCAACGCGTCCTTGACTGATGGACCCTCTTTAACTTATCAACTATGCATTTAACAACTAAACTTGTATTGGATGTTGTGTTTGTGTTGGTGCTTAAAAATTATAGTATAGTTCATAGGCGTGTCACTATAAATGTTTGTTTAATGTATGTTTCCAAATTTGCAGTATTGATGGAGCACTTGAAGATGGGTCATTTGGGCGACTAGTAAACGATGAACACAGGACACCAAATTGCAGAATGAAGTTGATTGAAGCAGAAGGGAAGCCACATCTCTGCCTTTTTGCACTGAAGGAAATTGCGGCAGGAAGTGAAATTACTTATGACTATGGTGGGAAAGAATGGCCCTGGCGGAAAAAGGTGGGTCATTTAAAAAAAAATTTCCCCCTATGAATTGTTGTTTAAAACCTACATATCTAGATGTCACAATTAGGGCTGCAACTAACGATTATTTCAATAATCGATTAGTTGTCGATTAATCGATTAGTTGTTTCAGCCCTAGTCACAATATTTAAATGTCCTCTTGGTGGTATTCAATCTGGTTTAACTAAATCTTGAATTTGTATGACTTTCCCAAGTGATGATTGCAAGCTTATCTGTTTTGTGTCCCCTCCACAAGTGTGTTTTACTGAGTGGCCACACACTGGAGGTGAAACAGTGAAAGCATCAGTTTGAGCTCAGATGTCATTATGAGGCTGATGGCCAGTGTCCTTGTAAACCTTGGGTTTTTCTGTGTCAGACATATACATGCACCTTTTACTCACAGTCACTTTAGCTTCTTAGTATTGTCTTACTTTGGCTTCACTTAACTAGGTAAGGGTTAATCACTCTGTTTCCTTGCAGTTAGGGTGAGAGTTAGAACTGTATTTAACTGAAGGTGAAACAGAAAATGCTTAACTATGTGTGTGTGTCTGACACAGACAAACTCAAGGTATGTGAGAACACTGTCCTGACATCTGAGCTCAAACTGAGTCTTTCATTGTTTCATCTCCAGTGTTTGGCATACTCAGAAAAACACACGGGTTGAGGGGACACTGGTTAGAAAAGACCACTTGTAGTGGATTAAATACATTTCCACTGTAGCTGCCAGATGTTTACAATATTTGTTCTACTTTTCATACCCAGCTAAAGATCGCAAGCATCCCTTCTGGTCAACAGTGTGTTGCAGAGCCTATTGCCCATGACGTGGAGCACCATGTGATCTCTACAGACTCATTCACAGGTGAGTCCCTGCTTGAGTAAGCACTACCTGTTAAACCCTGGGGTCTTGCAAAGCACTATGCCTCCATGTCTTGTGTTCTCTTCTACAGACAGAGAATTAAGAGCAGAGTGTCAGTCATCTAGACCTACAGCAGACAACTCTGAGCATGAGGTTAGCATGGATTCATCTGTTTACTAAAGATTGTATCAATGTGTAGTTTGGTAAATAGTGTGGTTTGTAAAGATCATGTTTATCAATTGATTACAATTATACTGCATGTGCAGTCTTTAAATCATTGTAAGTACAGGTAGTCATCATTTAACATTGCATTTCCCTCTCAACATCATTTGGGTGTTTTAAGGTTTGACTGAGAGTGTCCCTCTTGATCAGATGGACACTGTACCATTGATGCTTGTTCATCTTTGCATCTTTTTAGGTGCATTCTGTTGGAGGTCAGCGTGGCACTTCTTCTCTGAAAGAGTTAATTGGTGAAGTTGGTGTCCAGTATCAGGAGTTGTCACCCCAAGCGTTCTCAGAAGAACTTACCAGTGGTCAGTTTTGAGTAAATGTTGTTAACTTCTGGCAATGCATGACATGCCTGAAGGTTTGCTGCATGAAAAATGTGCCAGTATTGGGACATTTCTGATGATTCTATAGTGTCTTGATGGATATTTTGAGTAGAATTGTAACAGTCAGGGATGTGAATTGATTGCGTTATGCGTAGATGTGTTTTTTTTGACTTAACGAAAGTCAAGCACTGAATCTCCTTGTGTTCCCTTGTACAGAGAGCAAATCGAAAGAGGTGCCACAATCATCCAGAGCTGTGCCTAACGACTCTGCTTGTGAGGTGAGTTGAAATTGACCTTTGTTTTAAAATTGACCAATGGTTAGAAGTGTTATGGTGTTTACATGAAACTCCATTTTGAGTATTTTAGCAAACATCTGGCAGCGGTGGTGGAAATGTCCTCTATTTAGAACAGGAGGTCTTTTCTAACCACAGTGTCCCCTTAACAAGTGTGTTTTACTGAGTGGCCACACACTGGAGGTGAAACAGTGAAAGCATCAGTTTGAGCTCGGATGTCATTATGAGGCTGATGGCCAGTGTCCTTGTAAACCTTGGGTTTTTCTGTGTCAGACATATACATGCACCTTTTACTCACAGTCACTTTAGCTTCTTAGTATTTTACTTTTGCTTCATCTAAATAGATTCCCCTCTCTCTAACTCACAAATCTCAGGAATTGAATAGATATGCTTCACTATTTTATCTAAAAAGTAACTCCTATCTCCCTTTCAATCTCTCCTGAAGGATTGGTAGAAAATATGTAAAATGGTCAAACATTATTTTTAATTCGTCATAAAATATTTGGGTAACAATGTTTTATGTTTCATTTCATGTTTTTAATTTTTTCCAGTGTACAATTCATAGGCTGGTATTTGAATCGGTGAAACTTGACAAATGCGGGATATGCCATTCACCTTTGACAGCTATCAGATGGCACGGTCTAAGATGCAAGCGTAAGTGTATTATTTATCTTGTGTTAATTAATGCATTTTTTCACTATACCATAAGTTACCATGAGTCAGGTCTACATTTTCATATGTAAAGAATAAAAAAAATCACTTCAAAGTTTTATCAATTCAAACCATTGCAATGATACACAGTGTAATGGCAGATACTATCACATATCATGCATTTGAGTTTGTCTGCTTAGTGTGGCAGAGAACAGAGAACATACTGTAATAATGTATATTGCCCTCTTACTCTTTGTTGATTAGACTGTTGAACTTTACAACTTTAAATCTTTGTTTCACTCTTTCAACATCAAGCTCATATAAGCTAAATAAGCATCTCACCGCGCGCAAGGCATGCCGGTCCGGGTCAAGGGTCACGACTACCCAGCGTGCATCGTAAACAGTAAACACTGCCGCGTGTGATAGCGATATTGAATATTTTGAGCGTCCTAAAGTCAATGTTTTAAAAGAATTTGGTACGAAACGGGGATACAGTGCTGCTGGGAAGAGAAAGAAAGAATTCGTGGCCCTCGCTTGGGCGTTTTCACTACAAAAAGCCCCTATAGTTTTAACAAAACAGCAGGAGTGGGAGGCTATGCTACCTTGGATATAAGTCTCTGCTCGAGATCGAGACTGACAGTTGTCAGATGACAATTCCAGATCCCTTAGAGCTGAGGGAAGGTTGGTACAATGAATCAACAGCTGCAAATAAACTTTCACTTTCAAAGCCTCATATTCGGAGCCATCAGCCTCTGTGGTGCCCGGAGACGCTCGTGCGGGGTTTGGCCACTGACGTCTGGCAACCCTGGCACAGCACTTCCCCGTAGGCCTATATCCATGGATGTATTAAAAGAACCAAGCCTATATCTGACGGAGAAGTATAATTCAGCCTTTACATCGTGGGTAGTGGTGTACTCTGACCCGGCCGCGTCGTGCATGCGTACTGACAATGCTGATTTAGCTTATTTGTGATGTTACAATGCAAAAACCACAGTTCCTGATTTGATCTGTTATATAAAGATAAAGCAAAATGCACAAATGTTTAATTATATTTAAGAGAGTATCAACATGTATGAAGTAAACTGCCCTCAAGTCTGTTTGTCATTCTGTAATTACACATATACACACAAACTTGGAAGATGATGTTTGATGATAATAAACCCTTTGAGTAAACATTGCATCAAACTTGCAAACTTCTTACAATGTCAATATAGGAAGCCCAATAAGGTACTGGGTCTGATTAATCCAGACCTATTCCAATAGATCAATCAGGCAATTTGCAATACAAATGCTTGATGGTGTCTCTACACATTTTCAATGACTTTTTAGTAGAAGTCCTTTTCATCTCAATCCTTATTAATTAATGTAGGATAAACATTTTAGCTTTTCTGTTTCTCATTAGATCGTATGTATGTATGTATGTCTGTCTGTCTGTCTGTCAATTAGTCTGTTTTTAAAATAACAATGTTTTATATCTCAAATCTGATGAAAAAATTTATTATTAGGATGATTCAGTATATCATATTCATAAGTTTAAAATGTGTCTTAAACTTAAAAAAAAAAATCTGCTTTTTATTCTGAATTATGCGTTGGTTTTAAATTCACTTTATGCTTGTTTATATTTAGTGGTCTTCGTGAATATAATTTGTGATGTGTGGGATCGCTACTTTTTAAATTATAACTTAATGAATCATCGGTTGTTGTCTAATGCTGTGGTTTCTTTGTATTTGTAGAATGCCGTTGTGTGTGGCATAAGATCTGCCTCCAGACATCTTCAGAAGACTGGGATATGTCCGACGTAAGTGTACAGTGAAATTCAACCTGGAAAGACTCAGATACGGAGAAAGAATTAGACATGCTTTATTGAACATTAAATATTTGGCGGTCAGACCCCGGCGGGAAAACTGTTGATAAAAGCATTGCTGATTGAAGTAGGAGGTCTTCCCCTGGGGTCTGGACACTGGTGGTGGTATGGAGGCAGGGGGCAAGCATGGGGGTGCAGGGGTGGTGGAGGGATGCGAAAACGCTGAGAGGCCGAGCTATGGGTGAAAGAGCTTAAATGCCCGGATGCTGAATGGAGGCATAGGTGCGAGGGAGCTCCGGATTGGCTGCGCCGGAGTGAGCAGCTGAAGGGAGTTGAGATGATGATGATGATGATGGAGATGATGTGCAGGTGTTTCTCCCAGGTTGAATTTACGCAGGCTTCATTATAATATAGTTAATATTGACGTAGATGCAGTTCGTGAAGATTGCCACATGTTGCTTGCTCTTCCTTTTTCTTTCATCACAAAATTATAAGGATAATCAGTTTTGTAAGTGTTGTCTCAGATAGAGAATTGAAAGCAGAGAGATTTTGGACTGGATAGAGTGTAGAAGTTATGTGAGAGAGGCCAGAAATAAACACATTGTAAAAATATTACTTAGATTTTATTATAATCCTTTGTAAAAAAAACAAACAAAAAAAAAAACAGTTTCATACAATCTAGTCTCAAAGGTTTTACAAATTTTGATCTGTGGGGGTCATTGTGGGAGGGGCTCCGGGACCAGGTTAGGGCTGGTGTCTTAGTTTTTTTTGTTTTGTGTTTGTTTTTTTTGTTAATGTCATTGTTCAAAAAATATAAATTGGATATTAGAAATGGGACAAATATCAAAAAAGTACTGAATCGATCACAGATTGCAAATTGATCAAGCAGAATCAAAATACTTGCACAAAATACATATCTGCTGCACATTTTCTTCTTTAAATCAGGAGGTATTTCTTAGTACTTTTAAGACATCTAGAGACTTTGGTTTACGTCCCGAGCTCTGTGACGTGAACAATTTAGCATTTATCCTTCCCATGTTTATTTCTGTTATTTAATCTATGCTGTATCTACGAACAGGGTGATGTCTCATCTGATGAAGAATACATCCCAAATTCTGCATCAGATTCAGAAAGCTCAGGAACAGAGTTGTCTATTGAGTTACCTGGACCATCAAAAAACTCCCATGCTGCTAGCATGCCTGATTTATGCGTTACTTTTGCTGAAAAAGAACAGACCATGGATGTTAAGAACAACTTTGAGCACATTTTGAATGATCTTGAAACTACTGATGATCTTCATCCCGACCAAGAACCAGACAGCTCAGAGTCATGCCAGCAGAAAACAAAAGATGCATGTAGCGAAAAGAGTACTGTGGATATTAGCCAAAATGAATCCCCAACCAAGTCAACAAAATTAATCAAAAGCACAGTCAATTTTTGTTTTGTGTGTGGAAAACCTCAAACAAAATTTGCACGTCATCTGGAGACGCATGTAAATGAAAATGCTGAAGTCGCCCAGGTGCTTCAGTTACCCAAATCATCAAAGGACAGAAAAGTTCATCTTGAAAGGTTACGAAACCTTGGTAACTTCAAGCACAACTCTGCTGTTAAAACCACAGGATCAGGTTGTCTTAAAGTGAAAAGGATCTCAAAAAAGAGCAGCAGCAGCGCTGAGACATACGAGTACTGCTTATACTGTAAGGGTATGATATCCAGAAAAGAAGTTTCTCGGCATATGAAAAGATGTGCTTTAAGACCAGAGAATAATGCTGAAGAGAAGCTGAAAGATAGAGTCTTTGGTATAGCATCTACTCAATCCACAATGTCTCAGCCAATTTCAAGTGAACTCTACTCAGTACTGGGCAAGATGCACAAGGATGATGTGTCTAGTGCAATAAGGAATGATCATTATATTATGCAGTTGGCTCAGTCTCTTTTTAATAAGCATGGAAGTGACAGATCAAAGCATGAGTATATAAGACAGAAAGTAAGGGAACTTGGGAGATTACTTGTGACTTTGCGTCACACAACAAGAATCCATAATATGGAAGAGGCAATAAAACCAGCCAACTTCTTTATTCTTACTAATGCTGTCAAGAGAGTTTCAGGTTTTGATACTGAAACCAGCACATTCAAAGCCCCAAGTTTGGCCCTGAAGCTTGGACATTCTCTCAGAAAAATAAGTGATATTATCATGTGTCATGCTCTCATGGAAGAGGATCAAGAGGCGATCGATTCAATCAGGAGGTTTCACACACTTCATGAAACAAAGTGGTCTGAATTAGTTTCCCATTCAGCCTTATCAAACCTGAGTGAGGCAAAATACAACAAGGTCGACAGCCTTCCACTGACCAGAGATGTTCAGAAGCTGCAGTTATATCTTGGTCAGCAAGTGGAATCGGCTAGGGAGAAACTAGGTGATAACCCAACAGCAGGAACTTATGCAGCACTAGCAAAGGTGATCCTTTGTCAAGTGATTTTGTTCAATAGGAGGAGGGAAGGTGAAGTAGCACGTATGACTGTCAAAAATTTTGAAGATCGTGACATGTCCAAACTAAACGATGACATCAGCTCTGGGCTTACAGAAGTTGAGAAAAGGCTTTGCCAACAGTTTGCCAGAGTGGAACTGAAGGGGAAAAAAGGACGAAAGGTGGCTGTGATCCTGACTTCTGATATGACCGATAACCTGTCACTCCTCGTTAGTAAGAGGAAAGAGTGCGGGGTATCTGAAAACAATATGTACCTTTTCGCCATTCCTTGTAGTGATGGTCACTACAGAGGGCAGTTTGGTCAGTTTGCAGATGCTTGCGGAGCTGAACATCCTCAGAACCTCAGATCAACTAACCTTCGCAAACAGATTGCCACGATAAGCCAAGTCATGAACTTGAAAGATAATGAACTAGACCAGCTGGCCGATTTCCTCGGCCATGACATTAGGGTCCATAGAGAATACTATCGACTGCCCCAATCAACAATTCAGCTGGCTAAGATCTCCAAGTTGCTCATGGCCATGGAGAAGGGAACTGTGAAGGATATTCAAGGAAAAACTCTGGATGAAATTGGTGGTATGCATGGTTTATATGTTGTTAAATCGGCTTGGTGTTTGTGAATATGGTTGGTCTAATAACATTTTTTCAATTTTATAGATGACATAGATGGGATGGCTACTGGATCACAGCAACTCCCTGATGCTTCCACATTCAATTCAATTCAATTCAATTTTATTTATATAGCGCCAAATCACAACAAAAGTCGCCTCAAGGCGCTTCATAGATACAGAGAAAAACCCAACAATCATATGAGGTACATTGCGAGGTACTGAAATTATTGTATTCTGTGTTATAGACTTTGTAGTTGTATTGATAAAATATTTAAAATTTACATTTTTATATATTTAGATAATGTTATTGCAGTTCTGTTTGTACTTTGCTGTGTAAGTATTTGCTATTTTGCATGTTCTCCCACTGTAGCTTGCTATCGCCAGTGTGTGAATGTGTGTGTGATTGGGTGAATGACTGAATGTAGTGTAAAGCGCTTTGGGGTCCTATGGACTAGAAAAAGCGCTATACAAATGCAGGCCATTTATACAAATGCAGGCCATTTACTTAGAAATCATGGAGGGATCTGAAATTTTCAGCGTTGGTACATGTCCACTGTGAGAGACAGAATCTAAAAGAAAATTCCGGAAATCACAATGTATGATTTTATTAAAATATTTTTGTATATTACTGCTTAAAATAAGTATTTGAACACTTGCTTATCATGCAGATTTCTGACCCTCAAAGACCTGTTATTCTGCTTTTAAACAGTCCAACTACACTCTGCTCATGATTCTAATTTAGCAGCACCTGTTTGATGCCGTTAGCTTTCATAAAGACACATGTGCACCCCACAATCTGTCAAAAGTGTTGCAGCAACATGAGTAAAACCAAAGAGCTGTCCAACGACACAAGAGACAAAACTTTAGACCTTCACAAAGCTGGAAAGGGCTCCAGAGCCACTGCCAAGCAGCTCGGTGCGCGACAGTGCACGTGCACGCATGTGCGTGTGCGCGATGGAGCGCGTGCAGGTGACTGTGTGTACCCTCTGCAAGACTCCTGCAGGCGCCCCTGAATGGAAGAGGCTAATGTCTTCCTCGGACTGGAGCCCCACGTAAGATCTCAGCTCGTGGGGTGTCAGTGATCCTAAGAAAGGTGAAGAATCAGCCCAGAACTACACGGGACGAGCTGGTCAATGACCTGAAGAGAGCTGGGACCACCGTTGGCAAGGCTACTATCAGTAATACACTGAGACGTCATGGTTTAAAATCATTCATCACACTGAAGGTTCCCCTTCTTAAGCCAACCCATGTCCAGGCCCGTCTGAAGTTTGCCAGGGACCATCTGGATGATCCAGAGTCATGGGAGAAAGTCCTGTGGTCCGATGAGACCAAAATAAAACTTTTTGGTCTAAACTCCATTGTTGGGGTTTGGAGGAAGAAGAAGGATGAGTCTCATCCCAATAATACCATCCTACAGTGAAGCATGAGGGTGGAAACATCATGCTCTGGGCTGTTTTTCTGCACGGGGGACAGGACCACTGCACTGTATTAAGGAGAAGATAAACAGGGACATGGATTGTGAGATTTTGGGCCAAAACGTCCTTCCCTCAGTCAGAGCATTGAAGATGGGTTCTGGCTGGGTCTTTCAACAAGACAAAGACCTGAAGCACTCAGCCAGGAAAACCAAGGAGTGGCTCCGTAAGAGGCATTTCAAGGTTCTGGAGTGGCCTCACTAGTCTCCAGACCTCAGTCCAATAGAAAATCTGTGGATGGAGTTAAAAGTCTGTGTTGGCCCAAAACATGACAGATCTACAGAAGATCTGTGTGGAGGAGTGGGTCAAAAGACCTTCTGCAATGTGTGCAAACCTGGTGAAGAACTACAGGAACTGTTTGGCTGCTGTAATTGTTAACAAAGGCAATATTAATATAGTTTGACTCAAGTGTTCAAATACTTATTTTACAAAGAAATATACAAAAAACTTGTTATAAAATCATACAATGTGATTTCCGGAATTTTATTTTAGATTATGTCTCTCACAGTGGACATGTAGCTATGATGAAAAGTTCAGACCCTTCCATGATTTCTAAGTGGGAGAACTCGCAAAATAGCAGGGTGTTCAAATACTCATTTTCCTCATTTATATATATATATATATATATATATATATATATATATGTATATATGTATATATATGTATATATGTATATATGTATATATGTATATATATGTATATATGTATATATGTATATATGTATATATGTATATATATGTATATATGTATATATGTATATATATGTATATATATGTATATATGTATATATATATATATGTGTATATATATATATATATATGTGTGTGTATATATATATATATATGTGTGTGTATATATATATATATATGTGTGTGTATATATATATATATATATGTGTGTATATATATATATATATGTGTGTATATATATATGTGTGTATATGTGTGTATATATGTATATGTGTATGTATATGTGTGTATATGTATGTATATGTGTATATATGTATATATATGTGTATATATGTATATATATATGTATATATATATATGTGTGTGTATATGTGTGTAAATAAAATAAAAAAAATTTTTATTTTTTTGCTAGAAAAATCTATCAATGACAATGAAGAAATATTAACTTCTGTGACTTCTGATTTGCCTCACTTCTCCGAGACTGCAGCTCAAGGTACATTTTCAATGCTGTACTCAAAGTTTGCCCAACATATCTTAGGTAATGAGCTGGGATCTGTGAGTTAGTCCTGTTCAGAGACAAATCCAGTGAAATGTGCAGTAACGTATTTTAACAGCGCACATCACGTATGATAAAGATGCTCTCTTGTTTCATTAATGCCACTTGCATCTCTGTTTTTCATTGCATTAAAAATGAAATCAGACTTTACTATTAACACTACTATGCTGATTACGATAACCTGGGATTGTGAATAGAACAATATTACTAACCATCAGTACATTTTTACATGGTCGATTGTTAGTTGTTCCATTCCTAATTGTGACACTAATGCTTTATGACTAGTATTTTGATGCTTCATCAGTTTTGGCCAAGCAAAATTTGGCCTGTGCAAAATCTACATCATTTCCCAGTAAACTTATTACCCAAGGTATTGTTGACTTCATCCAGTTCAGCAGCATTGCCATGTGTATAGTTAGTATAATAGAACTGGCTGTCACTGTCCCCTCTGTGCCCATGGTGTTTGATTGGTAGGCAGAAAGCCTCTTTAAGCCCATACATTTATACTGTGCAATATTTTTTAGATGACCAGGGGAATGATGCCTGTGTGACTTCTGGTTCACCTCCTGTCCCTGACTCAGTTACTAAAGGTATGATATAAATCAGATGCCATGTCCATCACTAGGCACTATGTGCAGTCAACACCAACATCATGTGGTTAGACATTATATAACATATAAAGAAGCTGAATGTATTTTGTGCTTACCAAGCAGTGTGATGAACTATCATGTTAATGAAAACAATCAAACTTTAAATTTTATCAGGTCTACAGTCTATTTATTATCACACACAATTTGTTTAGACAAGTACCAGCTTGTTTTCACAGTTTTGAACACCATCTCTACCTACAAGTGCATCTCACATGATCTTTTTAAACTTCAAATTTGTTTTGTTTTATTGAACAGGTTTATGTGTTTCATCAAGGCGGTGTGTGAAGAGACCATGGTCTGAGGAGGAGATAGGAGCGGTGATGAAACATATGAAGCCTTTTATTGAAAACGGTATCACTGTCACCAACCAGCAGTGTCTGAAGTGCAAAGAAAAGGAACAACCTATCTTGGAGACGAGATCTATTCAAAACATTCGAGATTTTGTGCGCAACAGAGGACTGGCCTTTAAAAAAAAAAAATAAATGTTAAACACTAAATGCACTTTTTGACAGTCTGAGCCTTTACCTTTCTGGGCCTGATTTCAAGGTTAGTGTTCTCCGTTCAAAAAGTATGTAGTTGACTTCACTGTGCTCACAGGCAGTGTTTTGTTTTGATGTGTGGTTAGCCTGAGTCTTTTAATGCCAGGATTCACTTTTATTTTCCTTCAATAATTGTTACAATGCTGTCCTTTTAAGGAATTGATTATTGAGTTGGTTATATTAAATATAATTCAGTAATTCAACAAATGTGTTGTGTGTTGATATAAGTCTTATGTATAAGTCATGGTGTCAGCCCGACTCACCCCTGGTGTGCAAAGGTGCTGTTTTATTGGTCAGCCACTCAGTGCCAGTTTCTTCAGGACAATGAAAAACTCTATAATACATAGTTTGTTCTAGTTGATGCAAGCACTGTTGTGTTATGGTCACCGGTTCGATCCCTGGGCTCTCTGTCCTGGTCGTTGTGTCCTTGGGCAAGACACTTTACCCTACTTGCCTACTGGTGTTGGCCAGAGGGGCCGATGGCGCGATATGGCAGCCTGGCCTCTGTCAGTCTGTCCCAGGGCAGCTGTGGCTACAACTGTAGCTGCCTCCACCAGTGTATGAATGTGAGAGTGAATGAATAGTGGCATTGTAAAGCGCTTTGGGTGCCTAGAAAAGCGCTATATAAATCCAATCCATTATTATTATTATTATTATTATTATTATTATTATTATGCTTCTAGTTTTAATGACACTTTGACCACCTGTTAGTAGATCACAACAGATATGATCTGTGGTGTTTTATGTAAGCTTGTATGTCAGATTGTAATGCTCATCAGAGAAAACCAAAATATAGTCTTTTTATTATTTTTTAATTTATTCATCCATCCATCCATCTTCAACCGCTTATCCGAGGCCAGGTCGCAGGGGCAGCAGCCTAAGCAAATTTATTCAATTTTACTATAATGATGTATCAGTCACAGTCTTATAATACACGTTCTTTTCTAAGAAGGTTATACTTAGTGCATGTGTGAGTATATGTACAGTGAACTGGCTTTACACACCATGTGTCCTTTTAAACCAGATTAACTCAGTGTGTGTGTGTGTACAGTGAACTGGCTTTACACACCATGTGTCCCTTCAGAACAGACTATACTTTGTGTATATGTATGATGACATCACTGACCTTGTACACCAGACTGTCCTTATAGACCGAGCTACAGAAAAGTCTCTACAAACCACCAGAATGTCTGAAAAAATAGCCTTTTTTATATCTCAGTTGAGCAAAGAAAATGTTTAAATTTTAAGTTGTGTATAGGTTTGCTGATTTTTTTCATGATTTTTGATATGCATATTGTAGCTCTAGCACCTCTGGAACCCGGTGTCCCCATAGCCCTATGTCCAGTCTGATTTGCCAAAAATTTCAGAAATTGTCCCTCTAACCCAAGAAACGGGTATGTGTGTGTGTGTGTGTGTGTGTGTGTGTGTGTGTCTGTGTGTCTGTGTGTCTGTGTGTGTCTGTGTCTGTGTGTGTGTCTGTGTGTGTGTGTGTCTGTGTGTGTGTGTGTGTGTGTGTGTGTGTGTGTGTGTGTGTGTGTGTGTGTGTGTGGGGTACCTCCTGACCCTGAACCTCACAGGTGACCTTGAAGCCCATTGTTCCTGTCACGCAGAAGGAGCAGGTTGAATACAGCGTGGCCGCTGAAAGGCGGAGGGTCCGAATGGTGCACGATGACATCATCAAGGATTTGCTTTCCAATGAGTGGGTGCAGCAGGGTGAGTGACGCACCCGGCCACGTCCCGGCAGACAGCAAAGTCTTTTCACTTCACTGCGTCGTTGTGCGTGTAGAAAGCACAGGATAGAGCAGCTGTGGGTTTACACGAGAATGTCAGAAGTGCTGGAGAAGCGTGTGAGGCTGGTGCATGACATGGGGAGGTGTCTGGCATCACAGCAGGGATCTGCTCTCAGCCCCTTCTGTGAACGGTGAGGTTTGCAGATGATGTGACCTGTAGGGAGAGCAGGGAGGCTGCAGGTAACAGGAAGGAGTTTAGATACCTGGGCTCAACCATCCAGAGCAACAGACGGGGGAAGAAAAGAGACAGGTTTCAGGGTTGATATGTGACAGAGGATTGAAACCATGGTAGTGAGAGCTGCCATGGTTTGGAGGCAGTGGCACTAACAAAAACAAGAGGCCGAGCTGGAGGAGTTGAGATGTCGGGGTTTCCACTGGGAGTGACCACTGTGGACATGAAATGAGGATATGAGAGGAACGACTCGAGTTAAGACGAGCGTAGGGAGGCAAGGCTGCGATGGTCCGGGCACTCGCGAGGAGGACAAAGGAAGCTCAGGCAGGAGGAGAAGCCGGCGAAGCTGAGAGAAGAACATTTGCACTGACCTGATACTTTAGCCTGTGGCTCCATGGCGTCTGCTGTGGTCGCTAACAAAGACAACCGTCTGGCTCTAAATGACCATCAAACTTGAATTAGTACTTTCTTCACATAGAGGGACGACTTGACTTGTTTCTGTATCAGTTGACAGCTCAGTGGGACCCAGTGCAGTGGCAGCAGAGAGGACTCGGGTGGAGAGTGTGGAGCTGGTTCTGCCTCCACATGCAAACCATCAGGTCAGTTCATTTCATGTGTTTCCCATCTGAACTGCAGCGGACGCGGCGGTTTGTCGCTGCTCTGTCTCGTGCTGTTACAACGTGGAATATTTGAAGGAGACTGAGTTTGAAGCTGTTGTCACCAGAAACACCTGCGTGGCCTCGTTTCGTACGAACAAAACATTTGGCTTTTATTTAATACGCTGAAGTGGAGATGCAGTAGCATTTTGTTTCTTTTACTCCTTTTTTGGTTCAAAACATCAGCTCGTGGCCTCCAAACACTGACTACATCTGAGCGTAGACTGAGGCGCTGACTGCTGCTGTCAGAGCGATTTTGTTTTGGTCGTTTGCCTGTCCCATTTGGTTCTTTAGCCAGATCTGTTGTCTGAAGACCAACAAGGAGACCCAATGGATTTACTTTACCAAGTGGATCATCACAGCTTTGCCGTATTGGTCCATTTGATCGACCTTTGTTGTTATTATTTATTTAATTTTATTTTCAATTGTTACAGACGGGACAGACATGACTGAGGGACAGGAAAGAAAAGAAAGGGGAGAGGGACAGTGAGAAAGGAAACTTAAAAAGAGAAAGAAGAGAAAAAAATCTCCTGGATCAGCTGTTGAGAGAAAAAAGAGAAAACCAGCAAAAAACAGAGCAACATACTAAACACAACAGCATCACATTAATCTAGCTAAGTGTAAACAGCAGTAAATACTAAATACTGAATGTTGTTGTGCAGCAAGCAGGACCGACAGCGCACAATGTGCTTGGAAGTAGCAGCCAAGAAAGGTGTAGTTTGTGTCTATGGACAGTGCACACCTGTGTGGGTCAGCACGCTTGTATTCAAATGGTTTCCACATGTAATGGTCTGCTAGAGGATGCAGAGAGCCATAGCCCCGCCCCCCAGGGCATGAAGCAGGCATGGAGGAGATCCAGGCCCCAGACATCCAGAGGCCCCAGAGTGCGAGAGCCCAAGGAGGACCACCGGAGGGGCATCCGTGCCACCCTCATGGGAAGGGCTGAGGAGAGCCCCAGATGAGGGGTCACCCAGCAGCCACGGAGCAGAAGCCAGAGGGGGCTGCAGTGGCGTGCCCGCCGGCTCTGCCGGCAGCCAGCTGTGCCAGAGTGAACCGAGCCCGAGGGCCCCCCACGCCCCGGAAGAGGCCTGACCGAGCAGCAGGCGCCAGGCCCCGCCAAGTAGCCACCGGGACTGAGCTGCTACATACCTGAGCGCCCAGCCCCGGGCAGAGCGATTTCTGAAACAACACGAATGGCTGAACTTGTGTCTAAACATCTAACTTTGACCTGTGTGTATGGATCCTACACACACCCAGCTGTTTTACATGTGACTGTTCATCAGTGTGTGATGGTACCGCTGAGACTTCTGCCTGTCAGATCATTGCTGTGTTTGAATCCCAGGTGAATACATTTGGAGGGCAGATCATGGCCTGGATGGTGAACGTAGCTACAATCGCTGCCAGGTACAGTCACAAACACGTCCTTCCTTCATATTTTTACCTAAAAATAGGATGCACCATTGTGACCTTTGACCTCCACATTCTGATCAGTGTAGTTCAGTCCTCGTGGCAGATTAAAGGATCTGTCCAGCTGTGTGAGTAACCTGAACACGGCGAGCACGTGGGAGGTCGTGGCCTATTGTCTCTGTGCTCTCTGCTTGCAGCCGTCTGTCTCAGGCTCATCCCACCCTTCGAGCCATCGACATGTTCACCTTCAGAGGACCTTCTCAGGTTGGAGACAGATTGCTGCTGAAGGCGATAGTGAACAACGCCTTCAGAAACAGGTATCCCAGAACGCTGGCAGAGACGCAGCACTGCAGCTGTGCAGCAGACAGAACCACTGGTTGCATACTGACACGTGTCCTTACTGCAGCATGGAGGTGGGCGTGCGCGCGGAGGCCTACCATGAGGAGGGGCCTAACCGACACATAAACTCCGCCTTCATGACCTTTGAGGTGCTCGATGATGGCGGGAAGCCACGCACATTACCACGGATACGACCTGAACCCCTGGTGAGTTAAACTAACGCTCACAAACGGCTCGTTAGCGTGCTGCATCCATAAAGTGTCTGGATGTGACGCGGCTGTCTGTGATTGGCTAATACTGACTGAAAGACATGAAATCTGCTTCAGAATTTGTGGTATGAAACCGCACTCTGATTGGCTAACAAGGTGTCAGCTATGAACGTTTCACAGCCAGACTCCTGATAACAGCTGATCTTCACCCAAGGTGAGCTCAGAGGCAGCGGTGGGTGACATCAGTGTAGCTGGGTCCGCCTTTTGCACCGCCCGTGGTGCTGATGGATGGATGACTGCGCAGCAGGAAACATGGCCTCTGCGTGCGTTTTCCTTCCTTTGTTTCTGGTGGAAGCGTCACAGCGTCCGTGGCTCACAGGCCTGAGCACGTCCACATGCCCCGTCACTGTGAACGCTGTTATTATGAACTCCATTCAAATGTTGAAATCATGTAAATACAGCATTACTATGATTGTTCCACATTATACACCTGCAGGAAAGCTCGGTCAGGGGAGTGTGTGCTGGTGGGGTTAAAGTGTGGAGCAGTAGATTGACAGGATAATGTTGGTGTCAGCTTCATTCACGCTTCATCTGTGGTGAAGCAGCTTGTGGAGATCGTCCTGTAGGATAAAACACGAGTGTCATAAAGAAGGTGCAGAAACACTCGATTAACCATTAAGCCGTGACGGCTGAGCAGCGATCAGAGCTTCACATCATGTTATCGGTCATAAATCCGTCTGATGGAGCGGCCTCGCTGTAGTCGTGGGTCGTTATCAGCATGAACAAACACCGAGTAATAACACTCCACTCAGTTTGTGCCACAGATCGGTGTACTGGTCATAAACTGGTGCTGGGAATCTGCCCGCTGTGTTACACACTGGTGCCCTCTGCCTGTGTGTCCGTCTCATTTACAGGAAGGACAAAGGAGGTTTCAGGAGGCAACGGCCAGGAAAAAGATCAGGCTGGACAGGTACATGTCTCCAAACAGCCCCTAATGCACCGTCTCTGCAGCTACATCAGCGTTTGTTGTGCAGCTTTGTGCACAGTGCCATCATCCTGATGCAGCATTCCTCTGTGTTTAGGAAGTACATCATTTCCCGCACGCAGGGGGAGGTGCCTCTGTCTGTTCCCTGGGATCCCACCAACCAGGTGAGGAGAAGCTCCACGCCGTCACCTGTACTGCTCACGTTAGTCCTCGTGGACTCACGGGAGAGAAACTTTCTTTATATACATGTGTGTATTACTGTATTACAAATAAGACAACTTGGCACCTTGTTACTAGCAGCTTGTCACAAACACATCATTAGTTCTCATTTCTGCAGCTGAATCTACCGGACATACGGGACATAAAACAGTATTTTTGCACCAATAAGGTGATTTCCACAGCTGCTCGTCAGCTGATGATGATCCTGTCACAGCCTGTGCTTGAGCTGGACACAGTAAACCTTTAATAGTTTTCTCAGCTGAGTCTCTTCACCCACATCAGCGTCTCAGCTGTGTGTCGGTGCTGCGTCGTCACGACTTGTGGGACGTGATTTCTGTTTCTTTCTTAAAGGATGTTCAGTGATTTGTTCCACTGCAGTTTGTATGATCTGACCGAGCAGACCTCAGCGTGTTCATGTCGTCCCACTTAGCTCCAAACCTGAGCCACAGTCAGACTCCCGCCGTGCCTGCAGACTGATTTAGTCGACTGAACCTCTGACAGGCCGATGTGTCGCACCGCTGTGCTTCACCTTCACTGCAGATGAGAAATAGTGCTGCAGCAGTTTGTCTTCATTTTGCACCCTTAATACTTACACTGTTAGACGGCGCTGATTCATATATAATAAGTAGTATTTGAATGGCGGGAGGCGGCCTGCTAACGCTGAGCTCTGGAGATGAGTTTGTGGTTCCTGTGTTTGTGCTTCCAGGTGTATCTGAGCTTTAACAACGTCTCAGCTCTGAAGATGCTGGCAGCCAGAAGCAGCTGGCGCCTGAGCTGTGAGAAGGACCAGGTATGTGCGTCTCACTAATGAGCTGTTTGTTTGTGTGAGTCTGCCCATCGGCGCTTTATGTTGTGTTCACAGGTTCAGCTTTACACCCTGGAGCAGAAGTCCATGCTGAGTTTCAAGATTGAATGTGAGGTGGACGTTCCTGCTCACAGAGCCTTTGATTTACTCGCCGAGCTGAGCAACAGGCCGAGCTGGGACTCGCATTACAAGTAAGACTCTGGGACTCGTCTGTTTGCCCGTTGCTACGAGTCAAGTTCAGCGGTTTCTGTGCGCGGCCTGTTTCGACTCGCTGCCTCGGTATTGTTCTCCGATTCCAATGATGGACTTTTCTGAGGTTCAGGGTTAAAAATAAGCGACGTGTGGTTTAGGTTCATGCTGCTCACTTTGCACTGAGGCTGACATGTTAAGGTTAAAGTGACATTAGCTGTGAGGGCCTGTCTGTCTCTTTATTCTCACGTTTACATAAAAGGGGAACGGTGGCTCTCCCCCAGCCGAGCCAGCCTGCAGATGAAGCTCATCCTAGCTGCTTAGATTTGCAGCCTTACGCTTTGCATTGATCTCATGACCAGCAGGTGGTGGAAAGAACGTGGTGAGCAGCTCTTGAACCCAAACTCCCCTCGTCTGTGGAGGAGGCGGAGCTTTGTCTCCGATGCCGTCAACACCGTGGGCCTGTGCTGGTGGAGCAGACCACTGTGGGAAATCCCAGTTTTAAAACAATAACTGGATGTTGTGGATCGGTCACTGAGGTATCGCAGTGCTCAGCTTCCCCTGGAAAGTTATTTTTCACAGAGCTGAAAAGGAGGCGTTAACTCACTGTTGAGAAGATCTGGGCCCCCATTCCATCCTGGCTGTGGGACACCGGACCAGATCTTCACCCTCACAGGACGTCTGGAGAGAGGTTTATAAGTGCTCTGTAGACTCGGACAACCAGGTACCAGGACGGCGTCTGTGGGGTGTATCGCAGCGGTCCATTTAGAAATGGAGTGAAAGCTGTGGCTGCTCCTCAGTAGGAGGACTCGAGGGTGTGTGACCGATCCTGTGTGTGATATTCACGAACAGGATCTCTAAGTGTAGCTGATGTGAGGAGGGCAGCTTCCTTGTTTTTGCAGATGATGCAGTCCTGTTGGCTTCATCACAGTCTGACCCTTAATAAGGACTGGATGGATGGTTCAGAGGCCGTGGTTCTCCGGTGGAACGTCGCGGCAGGAGTCTGCCCCAAGCGAGGGTTTTTAATACGTTGGATTGTAAGGTGGAGCACGAGCTGTTTATGCAGTGATGTGGAGTTTAGATTTACAACTCCATCTAATATGCTATCATTGCATCAGGCCGGGGAGTTTGCATGTTCCCCCTGGGTTCCCCCGCGTCCCTCTGGGTTCCCCCGCGTCCCCCTGGGTTCCCCCTGCGTCCCCCTGGGTTCCCCCTGCGTCCCCCTGGGTTCGCCCCGCGTCCCCCTGGGTTCCCCCTGCGTCCCCCTGGGTTCGCCCCGCGTCCCCCTGGGTTCGCCCCGCGTCCCTCTGGGTTCCCCCTGCGTTCCCTCTGCGTCCCCCCTGGGTTCCCCCTGCGTCCCCCCTGGGTTCCCCCCTGTCCTCCAGCTTCCTCCACAGTCCAAGACATGCAGTTAGTGGGTTGGGTTAACTGGAAACTCTCGTGTTTAGCCCTGCGACCGACTGGCGACCTGTCCAGTGTGTACCCTGCCTCTAAGACGGCTAGGATAGGCTCCACCCCCTGCGACCCTGAGAAGGATAAGCAGCAGAGATGGGTGGAGATCTGGGTGATGTCATCACCAAGCCCTTTGTTATGTAGTTTTCCCCTTCAGTGTCCCTATGCACGAGCTCCACCCCTCAGCTGGTGAAGCACAGAAGCAGCTGTTTGCCTCTGCGTGGATACCTGTGGAGTGAACTGCAGCTTAGTCTTTAAACAGTGCTGCCAGTCCCCTTTTTAACAGTGTGTATGTGTTTCCTCAAACAGGAAGTGCGAGCTGATTCAGCTGGTCGACAACGATGACTTCATATATCGTGTGGTGACTCCATCGGTGCGTCATGGCGCGATGGGATCTCCCACTGCAGCCAATCAGGCAAAAGGGATTCTCCAGGACTTCATCCTGTTGGCCTCCAAAAGGAAGCCATGTGGCAGCGGGTCAGTAGAGCCAGATCCATCCACCTGTGTCCTGCAGGGTTTCCTGATGCGTTCCCTTTCTGTTTTCCTTCAGAGACCCGTATGTCATCGCCCTGCGCTCCGTGTCCCTGCCCACTCACCCTCCCACTGAAGGCTATAACAGAGGAGAGGTTCTGTGTGCTGGATTCACCATACTGGAGACCAAAGACAACAAGTCCCTGGTGAGAAAAGCAGCAGTCGTACATGTGCTCTTATCACAGCTGGCTGTTATTAGTATGTTGTCTTTCTTTCAGATCAGCTACTTTAACCAGGCGTCTCCGGAGGTCCTTCCCTACATCTCCACAGATATTGCCGGCCTGTCCTCCTCTTTCTACCACACCTTCTGCTCCTGCAGCCAGTACTTGACCAGGAACAGACTGTGACAGTGGCAGCAGCCTGTCCGAGGCTCTCCTCAGCACCAGACGCTACTGTGGGGACAGCCTGCTTGGTTTATGTGGCGGGAAGACTTTATGATCATTTCATGGATTGATACAAAGGTCAGCAGTAACAATCGACGTGTTAAGTAAAATCAGCCGCTGTGTCAGTGACTGAGCTGCTGTTCATGTTTGTAGGTTAAAGGTACATGACTGTAACAGCTGTACAGGTGTGGGCTTGTACTTAATGCAGGTTCATTTTAACACTATAACTGTTTGCTGCAGTTCAACATGACGTGCTGGTTTAAAACATGAATATTCACTTTTTCCACTGAACTACAATAAAGTGCTGTGTTGTATTTTTCCTTGTTTTAATCGAGTGATGGATGATTTTCTTTGTTGTAAATGTTCAAAAATCAGCATTAAAAGTACCAAGTGAGCCTCTGAGAGCACTGATGCCACCTGTGACACTTTAAAGACACATTTATGGATGCAAATAATGCAGTGCTGCAGTCAGTAAGAGAGGCGGGCTGCATGTGAAATGTTAGCTGCAGCAGGAGAGTGTTTCATACGTGTTCAGCTGCTGCTGAATCACAAACCTCGGACAGGCTCACACAGGCTAAGAGGCTAATTCTGGTTTTGGACTTGGTTCCTTTAATAGAATTTATTATGAATTTTATAATAATCATTGAATCATATATATACAGTATAATGATGTTAACTTCAGCAACCCAAAGCAGCAGCATTTCTATACACACTGAGACTCTGTGGTGACTATAAAAGCACATTTAAACCTGCTCTCAGCCCACACGTGCTCTGATCACTGAGGTAGAATATACAGGCTTCTGCTTGCTCTGCCTGCACGCTGTGCACGGAGCTCCTTCACCACAGTGACAGCTGCACCACCTTTCTTTGTGTCCACCTCAATTATAAAGTCGTATTTGTCCATCATTCCCAGTAAAGCATAAAGCTGCTCCTGCCCCGTGGGCAGCGAGGCTGCATTCAGGTGTAGAGCCACCCTCTGTGACACCGCCGCTGGGATCCGAGGAGGCCATCTGTGCTCAGCCAGGACTACAGTGACGTATGGAAACAGGCGCTCGACTGTGGACACAAAGACCTGGAGCAAAGAGAAGGACGACTATGAAACAGCCTAAAATGACACGTTTCCATCGTCTAACTGGATCGGCACTGGACATTGTTGGAGTGAACTTGAGCTTGGCTGACCAAGCCTGAGCAGCTAAAAAGCCTTCATGACGAACAGAGGATTGCATTTGCTTGGGGACCGTCTGACAAACATGCAGCTTATACAACTGTTCTCTCTGTGGGGGTGTGATAGTTTCCCAGCCAGGGTGGACCCTCGAGGAGGCTCCAACATTTACACCTGCTCGATTCTAGTTGGATGGATTTCCAGCCAGGTGTGTTAAACGTGACATGCGTCTGCTCTGTTCTTTATTAACGTATTGTCTGCAGACACTGCTTCGGGGGGATCAGATGTGCTTACTGCTGTGCTGTCGCTGCTCTGTAAGCCCTCCATGCTGATCCACACAGGCCTGTGGAGCTCGTCGGCCCCGTAGGCTGACTGCAGCAGGTTAAGAGAAGCCTCCAGCAGCTGCTGACTCTGGACCCTCAGGTAAATTCCCCAGGAGGTATCAGCAGCCTGCCCAAGGGTCTGAATAACATCCTGAGAACACACACATGATTGGCCTTAATAAAAATGTAACCTGGCTGGTGGTTGGCTGGTGATCTACAGATATACCTGCAGTGTGAGGAGCTCTGAGCTCCTTCCAGAACCTTCTAGCAGAAGGACTCCAGGTCGACTGCTGTCAGAGGTCACACGAACGACCAGCATCCCGCTGCCCCCACCTGTTAGTGAAACAGAGTATCAGTGTGACTTTAAGGTGGTGCGACAGCAGCATGTGCAGGTTTACAGTTTGACATCATCAGGATGAACAGCTGATCTGTGACATGCTGCATTATCATGAGGTGATGAGGAGACCGCAGCTGTGAAGGGACGGACAGGCTGTGACCACGACTGATACTCAAAGGGCCAAATGTTAGCCGCACCTCTGCAGCAGTCACTTCCCCGTTGTCCAACACGCCGCCTCGGTCCACTGCGGCTTCAAACACTGATTTCTGATCAAGCAGCTGTGCTCTGTATTCTCTGCTCAGCACAGCTGTGAACACTTCTGGCGCTTTCATTTCTACCAAAACAACAGATAGTTTGCGTTTTTCACAATTGTTACTGTAACGGTCAAAATCCCAGGACATCAGCTTTTCTGCCACCAAGAGTCACTAAGAACATCATCCTGATGACCGATGTGAACGAAAGGTTCAGCTGCCACATGACTTCAGTGCATACAGCAAGTTCACTTTAAAAATACCTTGAGAAAAAACTCACGAGGGATCTCTGAATGCTTCGTGGCACAAATGAGGCAGTTTCTTGGTGTTTCTGGCGACAGTGCCCCGCTGTCATTCATGATGTTACCACCAGATGTCGCTAGCATATGTAAAGTACAACTTTGAGAGCGTGCTTTGCCCGGGCGTTTCAGTCTGGCCCGTTAAAATCAGGTTATAAACCCTGAGGTGTAAAACCTGCCTGAAAGCTGACGGAGCAGGGAGGCCCGGCCGGTGACGGGGAGCAAAGGCACAGCCAGGCGGTTCATGAGGTCTGAGCTGTAACCTGGGTGGAGAAACTCCATCAGATCTCCTCCAGGATAGAACCTCCTCACGCTGTCCTGCTTACCTGTGAACACACACAATGAACCAGGAAGAACTAAACAGAAGCAAACTCTTCATCTCAGAAGAAGCTTAAACAAATGCACACAATGAGCAGAAGGTTCAGTTTCCAATGATTTTTCATGTAGTTTTCTAATAATGTTTTTCTTTAGTCTTCAACAACAGTCAGAACTCACTGAAAACAAATCTGTTGATTTGAATAAATCACACACACACAATTATTATTTTACCCAAACATAGTCTGTGTAAGTCTGCTCCATATGAACGCTCCTCACCTACAGCCTGCTTAAATTCTGACAGCGTGGGTTCATATATGTCATAGTAGACTTGCCACGGGTGGGTGTTGTCACGGACAAACAGCAGGTCGCTGACGCTGGGGTTAACAGAGCCCTGCCACAAAGTCAGGCTGAACCTAGACACAAAACATGACAGTCAGTCTGTGGCGCTCATGGGCAGCGAGCAGCCCCCAGTTACTGGTTTGATTAGCAGATTTCCAGTCATTGCCATAGTAAACGTGGAAGTTATCTGTTACCGTGGTGACTGGTTGAGGAGCCAGCTCAGGTGCTGCCAGCCGCTGCGAACCAGCATGGCGTGGACTGGGAACGTCACCTAAGAGACGAAACGTTGACCAGTCAGCTCTGCCGTTCTCCGACACCTCAGAGCGTTCTCATCCCAGCACGCAACACACCGACGATTTGTCCCAGGCGTGTTGGGATGGGAGCGTGTTGAACTGGGACCACTGAAACCTGGATTCACACTTACCCTTTGAGGTACGTCTTTGATCATGTTGTACATTTCTTCCACCGTGGCTCTGGAGTAGGTTTCGTTTGTGAGCTGGTGAATATAGAGGACCTAAAGAAATAAAGCACATACAGCTGTTATTCAGTCAAAAATATAAACCATGTGTTTACCATCTCCACTGTGGAGGCCAGGCCTCCATCACTCTCCATGATGGGATGGCATGTTGCTGCAGGATGCTGTGGTAGCCATGCTGGGTCAGTGTGCCTTCAGTTTAAATAAATCTCCACCAGTGTCACCAGTAAAGCCCCCCACACCAGCAAACCATCAACCCCATGCTTCACAGTGGGAACCGTGCATGTAGAGACCATCGTTCACAAAGTGGAACCAAAGTTCTCCAATTTGGACTCATCTTGTGTTTCTTGGCCCAAACAAATCTCTGCTTGTTGCTTTTCCTTAGTCGTGGTTTCTCAGCAGCTATTTGACCATAAAGGCCTGATTTGTACAGTCTCTACTCTACTCAGATGTGTCTCTACTCTGTGTGACATCTATCTGGGCTCTAATCTGAGCTGCTGTTAACTTGTGATTTCTGAGGCTGGTGACTCGGATGATTGTATCCTCAGCAGCAGAGGGACTCCTGGTCTTCCTTTCCTGGGGCGTCCTCATGTCAGACAGTTTCATCGTAGTCTTGATGGTTTTTCTGACTGCACTTGGGGACACATTCAAAGTTTCCGACTGACTGACCTTCAGCTCTTACAGTAATGATGGGCTGTTGTTTCTCTTTACTTAGCTCATTGGTTCTTGCCATAATATGAATTTCAACAGTTGTCAAATAGGTTGGTACACAGCTAACAGCCCTGACTTCTGCACAACACGACTGATGGTCCCAACACCACCAATGAACCCTGACAGGCTCACCTGTGAGGTGAAACCATCTCAGGTGACGACATCATGAAGCTGAGAGAAGGCCGCAGCTCTGTCAACAAAACAAAGGGCGGCTACTCACAGGACTCTAAATGTATTTTAGAGTTATCATTGTTTTCTTTGCTACATAATTCCATATATCTTGCTTTGATGTCTTCAGTATCTACAGTGTAGAAAGTAGTAGAAATAAAGAGAACCATGAAATGAGAAGGTGTCCAAACTCTTGATGGGTGATGCATGTCAACATTAATTCAACTGTCTTTAATTTTAGGGATCACAGGAACATAAAAGCTGTTTTGTCTACTTTAGCTCAAAGGATCTTTTTGAAGCTCAAAGTTCTTCTTCCAGCTTTGAATTCTCTCATAAATGTCAGTTCAGGATTCCTTGAGTCTCTTCCTGTTTCTGACAGGAACATTCCCAGAACCTCGTCACATGCCTGGTATAATGGTTCAATGGGGTTCTTACTGCGAGCGTGCCATACCTTCCACCCAGGAGACAAAGTCACATCTGGAAACTTGTCCTGAATGAGTTCCAAAAACCTGAAAAAAGAGGGAGACATAAACATGGACTGATTCTTACGTAGCACTTTCCTGCTCTCCCAAGTCTCCACACCACACTCACCCAGTCACTTTCTTCTAAGCTTTTTAGTGCTTCCTAACTACATTCGTGCTGAGATCGGAGAGCGACCTGGGGCTAGTATCATGCCCAGGGACACTTGGCATGCAGACTGGAGGATCCAGGGATCGAACCACCAACCTCCCGATCAGTCTTTAGATGTTAGACATTTTCCCTTCCTAATTCTGAACTCTGTCCAAGGGTCTGTGTCCGGTCTAGCTGGATTTCATACCTGCTTCCATTGACTGGAGCTACAAAGCTTGGGACGTTGGGGCCTCTGAGGATGTCTGCATTCAGCCACACAGGTCTGTTTATTCCCTTGTTGCTTTCCTTTTGTTTAAGCAGGTCCAGTGACAAACCCACTGATTCCAGAGCCTTAAAGTCCAACTTGATGCCTGCAAACGAACACGCCTTTAAAAACTGTGATCAGATGGACTTTCTGTGGAAACAGTTCTGATCTGTACCTTTTCCAGAAGCCAGTACAGCATCTAACCATTCGTCGAGAGTGTTGTCACTATATATGTCGGGAGGGTGTGCCATGATCGGCACTGGCTTTTCATCAGGGGTCCCATAACCCATGAGAGTGACGTCAGCTTCCAAGATCATGGTGTCACCTGGAAAGATGACAGGAGGCGGTGCTTGTTTTGTCTGTACCTGACTGTAGGTTCAGGCACCGACACCATCAAATAATGCAGTGTTGTCTGTGTGAGTGTTTTTACCCATGAGCGCTTTGTACATGTCCTCCTTGCTGTTGGCTCGGTGAAACCACGTAGCCAAAAGGCCGTCCGCTTCACTGATGTTCCCCGTCTGCACCAAGTACTCCAGCATGTCTCCACCAGAGAACGAGGCAGAAGACGGAGCTGAGGAACACGATTGGACAGCAAGACAGTGACGGAGTCATAGGTACGTAGTCCCTGTCACAGCAGAACTGGCAGCTTTCAGCTAAAACAGCCGACGGTGTGTTTGGGGAGGCTGCTCTTTGTTGGGAGAGCAGCTTGTTTAAAGTTCATTCATTTCTTCAGCTTAAAGATTCTGTCAGCTGAAGCGAGACAGATGGGATTTGGCTTTTAAAGAAGGTTGCAGATACTCATGAAGGCAAGGCAAGTTTATTTGTATAGCACAATTCAACAACAAGGTGATTCAAAGTGCTTTACAGAGACATTAGAAACAAGAACAAATAAAAAGCATGATTTAAAATTGATTAAAACAAGCAAACAAACAAACAAACAAACAAACAAACAAGCAAACAAACAAAACAGTATATAAAATCAAAACAGATAAAATCAGTAGTTAAATGTAAGTTTTGAAATTTAAGCTTAAAGTGTGGATTTGGTGCTTTATTCAAATGCAGCTGAGAACAGGTGAGTCTTCAACCTGGATTTAAATAAACTGAGTGTTTCAGCTGATCTGAGGCTTTCTGGGAGTTTGTTCCAGATATAAGGAGCATAAAAGCTGAATGCAGCTTCTCCGTGTCTGGTTCTGACTCTGAATGCTTTTTTCTTAGTGTCTTTTTTAAAGAAGCTACTGTCACATATTACTCAAAGAGACCAAGGTCTAACAGCACAAAACACATCGTGTAACATTATCTTTGTTACACATTTCATGTCAGTTGATTCAAAAGTCACACAGTTCAAAGCAGCCGTGTACTTTTTGTCCACATGACTATGGTCCTGTCATAAGACCAGAAGCCAAATGATGAGCACTCATGCATCATGGCATTGCAATGAGCTGCAGTATGATATCAAATGAACTTTGATCACTGTAATCACTGATTTTAGCAGCAGCAATATAAAGTTGTGATGCTGACACAGCGAGTATTTAAGTGTTACGTTTGGAGAAGGCACACTGCTGGAGGCTGCAGCACCCTGTGAAACCCTGCAACACTGTGGGCTGTTTCACCTGTGCAAAGACATCTTACTGTCGCTGTACACTCAGGTGAACTCTACATGCAGTAGGTATGTATGTCACAACACTGCCAGTCGTGCACTTTGAGCTTCCATTCGACTTTCAGAACCACGGCTAAGCCTACAGTCTGTGTTTGGCCTTATTAGACAGACACGGTGAAGAGGAAGGAGGGGGACACACGCAGCAAAGGGCCGCAGGTCGGACTCAAACCGTGCTGCACGTGGTCGCCTGCTCATCCAACTAAAGCAGCGCCCTGGTCTTTACAGTGAAACGTGGTGATGATTAGGTTAGGTAAAAGCAGTAATGTCACAGTTTACTGATGGTGTACATGACAGCAGTTAAAAAATCCTGAACTGAAACATTTGGAAGAACTATGGTGCAAACAGAAAACAAGAAACAAAGCTTTGGCACGTCTGCTCAGATTTGACTGTTGTTCAGATCCATCCATCCATCCGTCCATTTGCTTCCGCTTATCCTTTTCAGGGTCGCGGGGGGCGCTGGAGCCTATCCCACCTGTCATAGGGCGAGAGGCGGGGTACACCCTGGACAGGTCGCCAGTCTGTCACAGGGCCAACACACAGGGACAGACAACCATTCACACTCACATTCACTCGCACATTCAAACCTAGTGGCAATTTGTATTATCCAATTAACCTATCCCCACAAGCTGCATGTCTTTGGACGGTGGGAGGAAGCCGGAGTACCCGGAGGGAACCCACGCAAACACGGGGAGAACATGCAAACTCTGCACAGAAAGACCCCGGCCTGATGGTGGAATTGAACTCAGGACCTTCTTGCTGTGCGGCAACCACCGTGCCACCGTGCTGCTCAGATCCAATGCAGAGAAAATGCTTTGAAGGCCACAGGTGCTGCAACCAGCTCCAGCTGGACTCTGATATTATTGCAGTTGTATATAATACAGTATATAAGTACAAAGTACTGTGAAATGTACCTCTGGTGATGAGTAATAAATACATTTACTCAGGTATGTTTCATCATCTGGATCATAAACAAAGTTGCATCATTGTTTTATCATATAAATCGTACATATTGTAAAAATGTACCTGGCGTCTTAGTGAGCAGCACAACAGGTACAACGATGACAGTCAGCAGCACGATGAGCACAACAGCCACAGACGACATTATCAGCAGTCGTTTGGGCAGCACGCCACGCTTCTTTGGGCCTCGCTCCACTCGCTGGTCGTCAGCCTCGGGCTCCATCCTGTGGGGATACACGATTAATGCTCGTCGGTCTATTCTGTGTTAGAAGCAGCATTTCAGCATGTTGTAGAGGTTTACCTGACCTCACACATGCATGTCTCACAAGTGTACATGCTGCTTCATCCATTTTATTAAAGAGCAACTGATTTGTCTCCAACCTGTTTTGCTTTCCTTCTGATCCTCCAGCAGTTCGTTCATCTCTCCTTTTGTCCTCTCCTGCCATTCTCACACGTCTCCTGTCTAGGTTCAAATGTCTAAGAAGTCGGAGACCTCAGGGAGCGCTCGCTCTTCTTTTATACGATCCTTTATCTCAGGTGCAGAGAACAGTTTTCCTTCTGATAAGGCGCACACACTCTTCAGTGTCCACTTGCTGCCTGACGAGCTGTGAAGCTCTTCTGTTATGTAATCTTCACTGTTCTGGGATTACAACACACCTTGTAACAAATCTCCCTCTACATATTTTGTCCGTGTTTGGAAGAATTGTGCATTACTCCACAGTGCCACACGGAAACATGGGAGGGATTATGGCATGAACATTTTCACATTTCTACAAACATGTTACTTCCCACAGGTTCGTGTGTCAGCCATCTGTCTCATAGTTACAGCACTGGTTCCCAAACTTTTTCTGCTGCGCCCCCTTTGTTTTACAAGAAAAATGTTTGCAAATACAAGTAATCTGCAATAAATTACAGGCAGTAAGAAAATAAACTACTAACTCTTTTACGCTGCGTCCGCACCTACACGGGTGTTTCTGAACACGCAGCTGTTTCGTCCACGTAAACGGCGTTTTCACAGAAAACTGGGATTTTTTAAAACCCTTTTTGTGTTTACGTGTGGACGAGGAATACAGAGTTTGTCACGCAACGTCAAAGGTATGCGCCTTTTTTCACGTCACGCTGTGGCCACGTTATTGTTTACATGAGATGAATGGCAGAATGATAGAGACGAAATACTGTTAATCTGACTGTCTGCAGGTTTACACGCAGTTACTGTCCCTCTGTTTACAAAGGCAGAGACGTCACGGTGTCATTATTTTACTGTAGTTGGTTTCTCCTGTGTAATAATGTTCAACATTGCATCAATACATTTTTTTTGTTACTGGGAGTTGGCACCCTGTTAGTGAGGTTGCTTAAGCTAAGTACTCTTTAAAATGCCAGAATAGGGAGGATGGAGCAGGTTTAAGTTTATTAGATTGATCAGTGTTGCTGAACTATGAAATATTTTTTGCATACAGGTCTAACAGAATAGCTTTAGTGTTGTTGGTTATTTAAACTTGAGTATGAACTTATACAAAATGCAGCAAGATATTAAAAAACAGTTTTATTGATTAAAAACACTATATCGGATTCATATCAGTATCGGCAGATATCCAAATTTATGGTATCGGACATAAAAAGTGGTATCGTGCCATCTCTAGTCACTATTGGCGACTCCAATAGGGTTACCTGTCAACTGTGGTGTATGCATGTATGTATGTATGTATGTATGTATGGTGAAAGTCCCTCTTTTTGCTCCTCCCCTCACCTGTGGATGGACGGTGCTGTTACCGTGGTGACAGCTTGGATGTGTTTCAGTCCTGCCTGGTTAACAAATTTCCCACGTGTGGGACTAATAAAGGTTATCTTATCTTATCTTATCACTGCAGGAATCTTTCACATTTATTACAGGTAATAACTCTGATTTTTCTGTGTGTTATGAACTAAATGTATCCTGATACACACAGAGATGGATGAGCAGAGGTCACATGATGAAAGAACAAACATGGAGTCTTTGATTGATTTAGATATTTATTGATGAATGCAAACAAACCTGACACTGAACCATCGTCCAGCAGAACAAACCTGATCACATGACCTGCTGACCCAAACAGTGCAAAGCTCCATGGCAACAACAACAAACAGCCTCACATATGTTAACAGAGGCTGTTAGAAGCACAGAGTCTTTACAGTCTTTCTCCTGTTTGGACACAGATCTCTGCACATCTTCATCACAGTTCCTCACAGACGTGCAGAGTGTGTGGATATCAAAGCTAAGTTTCCACCATGTTTGTAGTCTGTACTGGGACTCATGGAGCATCTCTCTATGAGCACTCAGTGCTTTAAACAGTGAGTCCCAGTTTAACCAGCAGCCTTCACACCACACATCACACAGACATGGAAACTTCAAACCTCAGACTGAAGACACCATCAGAAATAAACAGATTGTGATGAAGATGAAGAACTGCAACAGTTTGCTGTGGTTTCTTCTGTTCCTGTCAGAAATAAGAGTCTGGCAGCACTTTGCTCTCCTTCCACATGTTTAAGGAGGAAGTGAAGAAGAGCGAGTGAGTCGTCTTCCTCTGTGGGCCCAACATCAGGCAGCAGCCACGTATTTTTAAAAACCCAGCACACTGCTTCAGAAACACTGAGTCAGGTGACCAGAGTCATGTGATCAGTGAGGTCTTCACTCAGGACGTCACTGCTTCAGGACCTGATTCAGAGGTTTATGAGGACGTGGATCATTGGTGCTGATGTTGTGTGAGAGCTGGTGAACCATGGGGAACATAAATAACAACCAGGCCATCAGCAGTTCTACCCCCAGCTCTAAAACCTACATAATACACTATACATATAGTTATATAGGTTATAGTATGTTGTATATACACGTAGCTGAAGCAGTTTCATTTGTAGCTTCACGCTGCACTTCACATGTTTGTCCACCAGATGGCAGCACAGAGGCCTGTGTTGGAAAGCTTTGAGTAACCAACCAGGAAATATCTGTGTGTAAAAACAGCAACACAAGAATCCAGGATGAAGACAAGAAACTCAAAGCTCACAAAACAGGTGGAGCTAATTTTGTGACGTGTTTCTGTAAAAACACCACAGAAGTGAATCATCAAAGTTTCCATGTGAGCTGATGATGCTGCTGCAGAGTTTCTGTGAACCTCCTGTGACCCCGCCTCCTCATACAGAGACATCTGATTGCTCTTCAAACTGCATCACGTGGACACATGTGATTGTGTGTTGTATTGATCCCAATGCTGGTATCAGTCCTGGATCAATAACACTGGATGGATGCGTTCAGCATGGAGCCCTGAGCTGTGTTACAGACAAACATGGAAACTGACAGGTCTGTGTCATTCACAGTCTGTAACACTTCTAAACAACAGAGGCTGACTCAAGTGCCTCAGAGCCAGGCACGCTCACATCACAGCTCTCTAAATAAGCCAGTTTCAAAATAAGAGCTGAAAGCTGTGTTTGCTTGTGTTAGCTTATTATTGTGGAGACTAACATTCAGTGATCATGTGTTCAGACTCATAATGATTACTCTCAGAAATCCTGATCTTTGTATTTACTGTGTGTTGGATCAATAACTGAGATTCATGGTATCACACAGCTGTGCTGCTGCTGATGTCAGCACATCTGGAACAATACGAGGTATCTGCTAGCAGACTGAGCAGGACGTGAGACCTGTGGACTGTTTAAAGCTGTCCCTCCACAGCTCACTCAGACCTGATCCACACCTCAGTGATATTCTCTGACTTCCTCAGTAGAGACAGAAACCATTCAGATCTGGGACCATCAGCTGACTGATGATGTCACACAGACTGTGTTTTTCAGGAACAGTGATTCTGATGTGAGCCTGCTAGCTGACAGCAGACCTGATGAAAGCACATGTTCACATCTGTGAGGACAGACTGGACTCTTTGACTGCACCTTGGTTCTCCTCAGAGGTCTGTACAGGAGCATGTCCACCCCCACTGAAGATCTCAGTCACTGTGAAACATAGAAAGCTGCTTGTGTGGCCTCTGCCTCACATGTAGATACAGCTACAGGTTTCTCTGTCAGTCAGACTGAAACAGTGTCCTGATGCTGCATCATTCAGCTCTGTGCCCCAGTCAGCATCACTGGGAGCTACCAGTGTTTCTGCCCTTTTCCTGTAACACTACACTCAGCACAGGCTCAGCTGGTATCCAGTGTTGGACTTTGGCTTCAGCTGCTGTGATAGATCCTCTAACATAGATCAGCTCTGCTACATCTTGTTAGATAAGTGCAGCTGCTGTCATGTCCTGATGTTTCTCTGGCTCAGCAGCTTCTCCATCAGAGGTTCACATGGAGCTGATCCAGTATCTCCAGTAACTGTGTTCTGTGCCTCACTGGTTCATCCTTCTGTCTGTGTGACGTCAGTCAGATGTTGAAGTTAAACTCTGTAATCTTCACTGTGTCACAGAGTTCAGTGAGTCCCGTTATTCACAGTATCAATCAGATCATCAGAGAACAGCTGATCAGCAATCAGTGGTGCCAACAGCGCCTCCTGTGGTGAGAGGATGCAATAATGCAATGTAGCATTTTTCCACTCAACACTTGCAGTCATGGAAACTGTCTGTTGGATCTGTGTGACGTTGCTTTCTTGGTTAGAGTTCCTCACAAATGTCCAGATGATTCTTCTAATGAGGCGTCGACCATGTTTGCAGCTCTTTGGAAGAAAACGTCGCCCTTTGCCATCCTTACTTTTCTTTGACTTCTTCAAATGCAGCTGAACTCCAGCTGGTATTTTCTTGGACTTTGCAGCTGTTTCTGGTCATCAGTTCATTCCTGCAAACCTCTGAAGCTGAACAACAATGATGCTGCATTGCTGGCTGATCCCAAAAGGTTGATTCTGTTCATCTGGACGTTTTCAGAAACGTTTGCTCACTGATCAGGTGACTTCTTCAGTCTCAGCTGACTGCAGCTTTACAAGCTTACAAACAGCACATTTGCACAATGACTGAAAGCAGCAGCACCTGATATATATGATACTAATATAATACATATACATATATAATCCATACTAATGATGAAGGAACTGAGCTCACAGTCCATTGTTCATTCAGTGAACTACTCAGTTTATTTTGGGCCTCAGAAATGCTCACTCTGTTTGTACATCACTGTCAGCAATAGACTCATTCTGCTGTGTGGACAGGAACACATGTGACATCACTTCCTGTTTGTTTGTGACTGAAGAGGAAGAAGTTTACAAGGAATCATTTAGAAGAGTTTCAAACATCAACTGATTGAATCCATGAATGTGAAAACGTGTTTGTGAGTGAAAGAGACAGACATGTACAGACTGAACTATCTGTTCAACAGTCAGAGTGTTTCTGTAACAGGAGACACTCTTTACACTCCACTCAGCACAGGGACACTGAGCCACCACGACCGACCCATAAACCAGGATAAAGAGTTTGAGTGAATGTGGTGTTGAAGGTGTGGAGGTGGATCAGAGTGTCAGAGGAGACTCTGTAGAAGGACAGAGTGCCAGCAGGACAGTCCACATACACTGCTGCTCTGTTAGAGACAGAGGAGGAGGAGGAGGAGGAGGAGATGGATGTGTAGCTGTTATTGTGCCTGACAGACTGAGGACCATCATCAGAGCAGACCAGACTCCAGGATTGATCATTGATTCCAAACACACAGTCATCTCTGCCTCCTTTCCTTCTGATGCTTCTGTAACTCACTGATATATCAACGTCTCCTCTCCACTCGACCTCCCAGTAACAGCGACCAGTCAGACCATTTCTACACAGCAGCTGATGAACATCAAATCTGTCTGGATGATCAGGATATGACTGAACCTCCTCCACACGTGTCACCTTCCTGTTGTTGTCAGACAATTGGAGCTTTGTGTACACTGTGTTTGTGTCGATTGTGAGTTGACAGGAATCTGATGGAGAGAACAAACACAATCCAGCTGCAGTTATTGATCCATCATCTGTTCATTGATTGACACTTTGATGATGACTCCTGACATGATGAAGATGGTTGAATGTGTGCTGCTTTGTTTTCATGAATCCCATTAAAAACACACTTACACTTCCTCAGACCTGGTCTCAACCATCGGACTCCAGCAGGCTCCACCCTGAAAGGAGGAGGGGGGTCAGAGCAGCACAGTCAGCATGCACACATGGACATTACATGGCTCTCACACACACACTGTTACACACTGAGCTCAAAGCTCGGCTCCACTGTTTTATTCAAAGAAATCTACATTTATTTATCAGCACATTTAAAAACAGCTTGAGCCAAAGTGCTGCACAGAGTAGAGAGAAAATAGGAAACATACACAGTAATGACTATAAAGACTGGTCAGGATTGAAAGCTACAGAGTACAAATGTGTTTCCAACCGGCTTTTAAAAACGTCCAGTGTTGGTGACGACCGGATGTGAAGGGCGACTGTTCCAGAGTTTGGCTGCAGCCATCGATAAAGCTCACCTCTGTTTTTACGTCTAGTTCTGGTCAGAAGCTGCTTATCTGCAGACCTGAGGGCTCCACTTGGATTCTTTTGTTAAAGAGAGATAAGATGGAGCCAATCCATTCACAGATTTAAAGACAACCAGATCTGGAAGTGGATTCTACCACGTACTGGTAACCAGTGGAAACAGCTGGAAAAAGCTGGTGATGGGTCGTCTAGCACAGACCCACCGCTGGAACCAGACAATTGATGAGGGAGAGAACTGTGACAGCGCCGTTCCTTCACTTGACCTCAGTCGCTCTCGTCTGCTCCCTCGTAACACTGCTCTTTATTGAGGTCACATGAATATGCACAAGTTCATTAACATGTGACGTCTTACACAGGTATGAACAAAGAGTACCAGTCTGTGCATAGCGTGTGTGTCTGTGTGTGTTCCAGATGTGACCCTGTGAAGACTCCCCAAAGCTGGTGCTAAGAGTCCAGCGGTCCCCCTAACAAAGGGCTCTTATACTTAACCAGACACAGAGCAGGTGTTCTCCTAAACCATAAATCAGTAAGAGAAGGTACGACCTCTCTCATGACCTTAAGGTGTGTGTGCATGCCAGAGCACTCTGGAAGGCACACAGAGTCTTTACAGACTACTGAGGCTACGTCCACACGTACACGGGTATTTTTAAAAACGGAGATTTTCCGTTTTCGTTTTAAAAAATAATCCCGTCCACACATAAAGGCAGAAATGAAGGAAAACGCTGCCAGGAACATGCCAAAGCAGCAGGTGGCGCTATATTCCTAACCTGTAGAAATGTTGGCCAATCAGAAGTCTAGAAGCCTCGGTGGGAAAAAGTAAACAAAGCTGGGGCATAGAAGCAGAACCGAGTCGTATGTGTGGAGGGACAGTAACTGTGTGTATATGTAAGCATTTAAACACTGCAGAGAGTAGAATTAACAGTAACAGTATTGTAGAAATTCATTTCACCCAAACAATAACGTGGCGCACAGTGTGACGTCAAAAAAGGCGCACACCTTTGACGCTGCGTTTTCTGCGTTTTCTCCGTTTTTCTCGTCCACACGTAAATGCAAAAACTGAGTTTTCGAAAATATCCACCCTGGTGGATATTTTTGGTGGATAGCTAATAACAGCAGTCTATTTAGCAGTAGCTGCTCACGTTGTTATAAAGTAAAGGAAAACGATATGAGCATTAGGTTCTAATGCGTATCTGCCTTGAATTAGACGTAGGTGCTAATGGCAGCCTACTTAGCATTAGCAGCTCAGATTGTTGTAATGCTAGGGTAAGCATTACAACAATGTTGTAATGCTTACCCTAGCATTACAACATTGTTGTAATGTTAGCATTAGCCGTTCACATTGTTAAAAAGTAAGTGTTAGCATTAGTGCATAATGCTAATTCGCATCAAATTAGCGTTAGTTAATAACGGCAGCCTATTTAGCATTAGCAGATAATGTTGACCTTGGCCCACTGGAAAAGTTAACAACTAAAGATTTAGGAGTGTTTCTCGATAGCTCTTTCTCATTTGAGAAACAAATAAATTCTGTTATTAAAACCAGCTGTAAGGTTTATATTGTTGATTGTCATTTATGCTTAGAAATATTTACTCATATATGCTTAGAGTTCTATAATCGATTGCATAATGATAGAGGTTTGATCCTTAGGCTACGTCCACATGTACCCGGGTATTTTTGAAAACGCAGATTTTTCTATGCGTTTGCACCTTTCGTCCACACGTAAACGGCGTTTTTGGTCACTGAAATTGGTTCGTCACTGAGATTTTTAAAAACTTAAGTTACAAAATGTTGTCTCTGTCCAAATATTTATGGACCTAACTGTAGGTCTACTTTTAAGGAAACTCTCAACATGACTTATCAGTTATCATTAATGTTCCTGCAAACAGACTCCTTGGAGACCCCCTACATAAATATCCACGTACTATCCAGCTAGACTAGTGTGTCTGTCCCTGAAAATATTCCTGCATGTGTGATTGTTCATGTCTCATCTGCAGGAAACAAACAGGAAGTGAGTGAAGGACACAGGAAATGTTTCCAGCTTGTCCTCCTCTATCAGACATTCTCTCCATACCTGAGAGTGTCCAGTCTCCAGCCTGGATCCTTCAGTCCAGACGACAACAGCTTCATTCCTGAGTCACCTGGATGATTGTAGCTCAGATCCAGCTTTCTCAGATGGGAGGGGTTGGAGCTCAGAGCTGAGGCCAGAGAAGTACAGCCTTTCTCTGTGATCAGACAGCCTGACAGACTGCAGACACACAAAACAACAATCTATCTTTTAAAGATCATTTTCTGTTTGTCACAATAACATCTATCCATTTACATCCATTCAATGTAACTTTATTTAAAAGTGACAATTCCCAACAGACAACAACAGTCGTCTGAAGCTGTTTAACAGTGTAAGGCCTCCAATATTAGAGAGAAAGCCCCAAAAACCAGACAATCCACTGTGTGCAGCACTTGGTGATGGTGGGAAGGAAGAACTCCCTTTGACACAACGATCCTCCCAGTGAAAACAGGCTCCTGGAGGAGAATCTATCAATCAATCTTTATTTATAAAGCACTTTTCATACAAAGATATAGCACAAAGTGCTTTACATGGTTAAAAGCGCCCCCCCCCGCCCTCCAACTCACTCCCCACACTCTCATTAACATAAACGATCATGGATACATATCCCCCCCCCACACACACACACACACACACACACACACACACACACACACACACACAAAGAGTAAAATTGGGCTGGGCACACATGAGCCAGGTGAGGAAACACTATCACAGGGAGCCGGTTACAGACTGCAGCCTCCAGGCTGGGCACACAGCATATAATATAAATAGAATAACAGGATAGAATAAATAAGCATAAAATAAATAAACGCTAAGTAAAAGCTAAATTAAAAAGGTGGGTCTTGAGCCTGTTCTTAAAAACATGTACGTTCTCTGCGGCCCTGAGCTCCTCCGGCAGGCTGTTCCACAGACGAGGACCATACCACTGAAAAGCTGCCTCTCCGTGAGTATGTGTCCTGACTTTAGGGACAATCAAAAGGCCAGTACCAGAGGACCTCAGGGTCCGCGAGGGTTCGTATGGTAAAAGCAGATCTGAGAGATAAGAAGGCCCAAGACCATTAAGACATTTAAAAACCAATAAAAGAACTTTAAAATCGATCCTGAAACACACGGGGAGCCAGTGCAGCGATTCTAAAACCGGTGTAATGTGGGCCCGCCCTCTGGTCTTCGTCAGCACACGAGCTGCCGAGTTTTGCAAGAGTTGTAAAGGTGAAATATTCTTCTTAGGAAGACCAGAGAGCAGGGCATTACAGTAATCAATGCGACTGGTAATAAAAGCATGCATCAGCATCTCCGTGTTGGCCCGAGAGAGAATAGGGCGACTCTGGCTATATTTTTTAGATGATAAAATCCAATTTTGGTTACATGTTTAACATGTGGGATAAAACCAAGCTCAGAGTCAAAAATAACACCCAGGTTTTTCACTTGTAGCGAAGGACATAGTGAAAATGCCTCTAATTTAGACAAGAGTTTCTCTCTCTGAGCCTCAGGACCGACAATTAAAACTTCAGTTTTGTCCTGGTTAAGCTGTAAAAAGTTTTCTGCCATCCAAGATCTTATATCCAAGACACAGTTAAAAAGGGCATCCATTGGTCTGGTGTCATCAGGAGACACGGAGATGTACAGCTGCGTGTCATCAGCGTAACTGTGGACGTTCACTCCATGCCTCCTGATGACACTGCCGAGAGGCAACATATACAAATTAAAAAGTACAGGGCCTAGAACCGACCCTTGAGGCACACCACATGTCATTTTATGGATCTTAGAGGAGCATGTATCCATACTCACCATAAAAGATCTGTCAGAGAGATAGGAAGTGAACCAGTTGTGTACAGCACCAGAGAGGCCCACCATGTGTTTTAGTCTGTTTAAAAGAATAGCGTGGTCTACTGTATCAAAGGCTGCGCTTAGATCCAGTAGCACCAGCACTGAGAGCTTTTGGGCGTCCCAGTTACATCTAAGATCATTTAAAACCTTTAGGAGAGCAGTCTCTGTGCTGTGGTTCACCCTAAATCCAGACTGGAATATCTCCAGGATCTGTCTATCATTGAGAAAATCATTAATCTGAGTAAAAACAAGTTTTTCTAAGACTTTACTTAAAAATGGTAAGTTGGATACAGGTCTGTAGTTATTAAAATCATTACAATCCAAATTGCTCTTCTTCAGAAGGGGCCTCACCACCGCCGTTTTAAAGGCAGCAGGGAAGACACCCAACTGAAGAGAACAAAGCTCAGCTTCAAAAAAATCTACCATGACTGGTTGCAGGGTGAGGGGAAAGAGAAGAGATGAGCTCAGAGAGACACAAAAGTTAAGGACATGCAGTCGTGACATATAAAAGCATCAGGAGTGAAAAGAGGGGAGTGGAGAAGAAAGCAGAGCATCATCAACAGCCTGAGCCTATAGCAGCATAACTAAGGGATGGTTCAGGGTCACCTGATCCAGCTCGAACTATAAGCTTTATCAAAAAGGAAAGTTTGAAGCTGATCTTCAAAGTAGAGGGTGTCTGTCTCCTGAACTCAAACTGGGAGCTGCTTCCACACCAAGTCCAACATAGCTAGGCTGAGTCGTTAGATTAGTCCAAAGTAAAGTCAGAAAGTCATTATTTGTGTCACATTTTAGTGGAAATGTACAACAACTGTCCAAAAGTTATTTCTAAATCTGATATTAAACAGTTTAAATGGTGAAAAAAGCTGTAAAGAAAACAGAGTCAATAAAAGCCTCTTTACAGGGTCACCAGTTTAAAACTCAGACATTTAAACTGGTGATTCTCCTTCTCTGCTCCATTTCCTCTCTAGACTTCCTGTTCCTAGGAGGGATTTGATTGGCTGAACGTCCTTTTAGCCTTTCTTTAGTTCTTTGGGTGCTAATCAAAGAGGAAAACACACGCGTCATGTGACGTGACATAAGGAGCGCTCTGATTGGTTGGGATTGACAAACTATGGTGCTGTTTGCAAGCTTAGCTTTGCAGAGGCAAGAAAATCTCTTGGGATGCTCCACAGTGACGTTTCCACACTTTGGAGCTTCTGAAGTGCAGATGTTTGGAAACGCTGCTCCAACGTGTGGTTCAAACACTCAGATCACGTGACCTCAGCTGCCACAGGTGGCATACCTGCGGCTTCCATGTTAGCATGTTAGCTCCAACAGGTGGTCAGTGTGAGAGCAGAAGATGATATCAGTGACATCCAAACAAGGAAGGAAGAGACTGTTGAAGGCAGCGAGCTGTGACTGCTGTGAACAGTGTCCTCACACTATTTTCTCCCTGTGTCAACATACATGAGGCTGCTTCAGCTGCAACACACCACAAACACCTTTATACAACTAAATATACTGAGAGCACACTGCTGTGGTTGCTGTGGTAACATCCATATATCCAGCTGTTTGGGGCCGAGTCTGCTTCCTCATCCTTGGTTCAACCCTCAAAGTTTGATGCGTTTTTTTGAGATTTGGTTTTATTTGTTGTTCTATACACTGTGAAACAAAGCTAGAAGCCCCTGTGGTTCAGCGGGGGACTCAAACCCAGGACCCAACCTGCTCCAACAACAGTCAGAGGATTTTATTAAGTCTCATTTTCTGTTCATTAGGAAAACATCAATAATGAAGAGCACATGTTTATAGAGGCACATTCAGACCAATGACAACAGTCCATTCACACTGACCTCCACCTTTTTAAATGTGAGTAAACACATCATGGTTCTGGTGCTGACGTGGTATCAGGGACAGGTGATGATTTTGAACTCAGTCTGAGGTTTGATTACACTGAACCTGCACTGCTTTCTCCTGTTTATGACACATTTATACCCAAAGTCTCAGCTGGATAACAAAGAACGAGGAGAAACACATTTGTTGAGAGAATTGTTAACAAATGTGGTGAGAGTGTTGTAATAGTTACAGACAGAACTATGATTTATTTATTTAAATGCATTCCAGGACGTTTTTTACTCACGTTATGTCGCTTCCACGATGTTATTTTTCTCTCCTACAACGTACGTTACAATTACATTAGCATGACCATTTATCCAAATTAGGCGATGACGTCATTCAGCGACTTCCAGCAACTTTTAGGACAGCCAATAGCAATTTTCCTTACTGAGGAGTTGGCAACACTGCTAGGAGCAGTGGGTGGATGGCAGCATCATCATGAAGGATCAGTGAGAATAAATCATCATCCACAAAGAAAACCAGTCTGAGTGTCTGACGCTCTTGTTAGAAAGACGCAGTCGCAGCTTGTGGGTGCAGTTAGCTGGTTTGCTAGTTAGCTGGTTTGCTAGTTAGCTGGGAGCTAACTCACTCGAACATTTAATGCTAAACTGTCTAAATTGTGTGAGCAGCATTCATTGCTGCTCTGTGTTACTCTCCAGCCTCTCTTTAACTTATTCCTCTCAGTTTTTTTCCTCCTTACAAACTAGAAAACCTTCTTTTTCAGCTTCTCCTCCACACTCAAGCTGTGGCTAAGGTGCTACCAGCACGCATGCTCGGTGTGTCCAAATTCATGGGCTGCTTCCTCCTGAGCCGCATTTGTAGACCGATAACGTCACAGCAACGCGCCGAAGGCTGTCCAAATTCGTGGACTCCTCCGAATGCAGCCGACAAATGCGTCCTCCTTTTCCCCGAATTTGAAGGATGGGTCGGGTGTGTCCTTCGTGGCCCACCATATCCCAGAATTCATATTGCGGCCCAGCCAAACTCCAGTTTCTGGTAATGTTTATTAAACTCCACCGAGACAGCAGTGACGCTAATCAGAAGGCTAGACCGTCCAATTTCACGGCCGTTTACTTCCGGCCTACCCGACCTTCTGAGGACCCGGCCCACGTAGACCGCGAAGGCCGGGTGCTCAGGAGGAAGCAGCCCATGAATTTGGACACGACCACAGTCTTTCTCACTCAACAGTTACACTCGTCACCCAGACTAACACCACTCCACATGTTCACAACTAGGAGGCGCTAAAAGACCACATACAGTGAGATTATCAATAAATGTCTGCTGTGTCTGACAGTGACTTGAGTTTTTACTAACTGGCTACATGAGCAGGATTAGCTGCAGTGCTATCTTTGTAAAAGAGACTCAGCATTAGAACCAAACAGAAACATTTCTACTTTTTCTGCAGCACCAGCTGGATGCATGGAGCCTAAACTCCAGTGACAATGAGACACATACAGTGTGACTGCTGTGACTTTACAGCTGGGCCTCATTCACTGACATTAGTCAGATATGACTGACTCTAGGGTTGCAAAATTCCCGGAATTTTCAAAGATGGAAACTTTCCATGGGAATAAACGGGAATTAACGGGAATTTATGGGAATAAACTGGGAATTTTCAAAATTGAAGGTTGGCTCTTCTTAGGGAACTTAAATATAGTTGAGCAAAGTATATTTTAGCATAATATTGACAAAAACAAACAAATGCAATTCAAATACACTTGAATATCCATGCCATTCCTTAATCACATGTACAGAGCACATGCTTGCTGCATGGCTATTGAGACCACCTACTGGCACTGTGCATGCCTCCATCACATGTACACATGGACCACACTTTTGAGCCTGAAGGACAAAGAGTATTGAAGGCACACATTTGAGCCTGTGGACTTAACAAGTGAGGTAAGTTTTGATGATATTATGGGAAAATATATTCATTAAATGTTTAAATTGTGAATATCACAAAAAATGTATTAATCCTATAGATAGCAATCTGATAAGATGCTAAATAAAATGCTAGCATCTGTTAGATGCTAAATAAGCCATAGCTAGTATAACATAAAGAAGATGCTAGCTTCCTCATTTGGCTGTTTTGTTTTGAAGATCATTCCAGTTGTTTAGCTAGCCTTACTATTTATATCTGTTTATTATCATATTGCAATTGTATTATTACGATCTCTTGCATTGCATTAGCATTTTTACAAGCTCTTGTTTTATTTTACAGAAAAATGCCACATGCGCTATGTGTGGAGACATTTTACACCAGCTAATGTGCAAGGGAAACCTGTATATATGTGTAAATATTGTGATAAGACGTACGTGAAGAATGCCACAAAAATGCAGCAGCACATTGCAAAGTGCAAAAAAATTCCTCAAGGCCCAACACATGCAGCAGCCAGGAGTTCCACTCAAGGGGAAAATGAATCTGTTTCAGCTGTATCAGAGTCAGATACCCACTCATCAGCTCCTGGTCCCTCTGGCATCGGAGGATTCTTTGATTTTATGGATGACACTAGCCAGAAAAACGCAGATGAGTGTTTCGCTCGTGCAATCTATGCAACTGGCTCACCCCTGATGCTGACATCCAATGTGTACTGGAAGAGATTTTTGAATGTTCTCCGACCAGCATACATTCCCCCAACCAGACATGCATTGTCTACTCATCTACTGGATGAAGAGTTCAGTCGAGTTCAAGCAAAGGTGAAACAGACCATTGACCAAGCTGACTGTATTTCAGTCATCACTGATGGATGGTCCAATATCAGGGGACAAGGAATTATTAACTACATAATCACCACTCCTCAGCCTGTGTTCTACAAGAGTGTAGACACAAAGGAAAACGGACACACAGGCCAATACATTGCAGATGAGCTAAAAGTGATCATCAATGACCTTGGACCAGATAAAGTTTTTGCACTGGTCACTGACAACGCAGCCAACATGAAGGTTGCCTGGGCACATGTGGAGGAGACCTACCCACATATAACTACTATTGGCTGTGCAGCCCATACACTAAATCTTCTCCTAAAAGACATAATGGCACTAAAAACAATGGACACTCTGAATAAGAGAGTGAAGCAAGTTCTGAAATATGTTAAAGGCAAACAAGTAACTTCCGCTACATTTCTGTCAAAGCAAAAGGAAAAGAACAAGAGTACTACACTGAAGCTTCCCAGCATAACGCGATGGGGTGGTGTTGTTATCATGTTTGACAGCCTTCTGGAGGGAAAGGAGTCTCTGCAAGAGATGGCCATATCCCAGTCTGTAGGCATCGACAGTGACATCAAGAAGGTCATCTTGGATGATGTGTTCTGGGAAAGAGTATCTAGCAGCAGGAAAATCCTCAAACCTATTGCAGCAGCAATAGCGAAGATAGAGGGGGATGGTGCCATCTTGTCAGATGTCCAGTGCCTTTTTGCAGAACTCAAAGAAGAAATCCAGACAATTCTGCCCACTTCCCTACTACTGAAAGCAGAGGAAACGGCTGTGGTCAAGTCATTGGAACAGCAGAGGGAGCATGCACTGGCTTCATGCAGCCAGTGCATGCAACAGCATACATGCTGGACCCCAAATATGACAAGGGCATACTTTCTGGGGAAGAGATCAACGGTGCCTATGCGGTCATTACAGCCATGTCTGACCACCTGGGTCTCGATAAAGGCAAACTTCTAGGCAGTTTGGCAAAGTATCGAACAAAGCAAGGCCTTTGGAAAGGGGATGGAATATGGCAGTCATGCCAGCACATATCTGCAGCCACCTGGTGGAAGGGACTATGTGAATCTGAGGCCCTTGCACCTGTAGCCTCCATCCTCCTCCAAATCCCACCATCATCAGCCGCCTCCGAGCGCAACTGGTCACTGTTTGGCAACACCCACACAAAGGTTCGCAACAGGCTCACAAATGTGAGAGTGGAAAAGCTGGTCGGCATTCGGGCAAACCTACGGCTCTTTGAGCCTGACACAGAGCCATCCTCAACAAGGCTGGAAAGTGACACTGAAGAGGAAGACTCAGAGTTGGATGCTGAGGAAGTGGACATGTTGTTGGATGATGATGAGGTCCAGGAAGAGTCTATTGACTGAGCAAAAATGAGAAAAGAGGATTGCTTGAAGGAAGATTTGCATGTTTAATGGGACGTTTTGGAGGATAAGTGGCATTTTTCATTTAACCTTTTGAATGGGACTTTGTGGAGATTTTTGGACAGGGGGCATTTTTGAATGAGCGGGGTTAGGGGATGGTAATATTGAACTCAACATTTCTGTTTTTATTCATCCATGAAACAAGTTATTGAAACGTGTTCTATTCTACTGTACTTACAAATAAATCTGTTGAAATATCTGTTGAAAACATTTTGCATGGAGGTTTTCTTATGATTTCTGTTTATATTTATGCTTGGAAATAATATATTCCCAGTTAGTTCTCCTAAATTCCCATTAATTTCCATAATTCCCATTATTTCCATGGAAAGTTTCCAATATGGAATATTTCCAAAATTCCCAAGCTTAACTTACCATGGAAATTTACCAGAAACTTTTTGGAAATTTACCGGAAATTTTCCACCCCTTTGCAACCCTAACTGACTCTATATCACACTTAAAGCTTCCTGTAAATGAAAGAATCAGTGAAAACGAGGCACTTCAGTTGATTTTAAACAAAAACTCTGAACATAACCTGATCCAGACCAGGTTATTGGTTCAGCATCAGTAACCATGGTGATGTAGCCAGGTAAACACAGAGACAGACAATTTATGCTCACAATCACACATCTCCAGTTAACCTTGCATGCATGTTCTTGGACTGTGGGAGCAAGAGTACCTGAAGACAACCCACATAGACCACACTATCTCCCCTATTTACAGAATTATAATCTAATTAGATGATAAAGTAATAAATTATTTGGTATTTTAATAAAAATACATTTTAGCAATAGTTTATAAGTCAACAATTATAGTTTTAAAAAAAGTGACAAATCAAACAGTCAATAAATCTTCTACAGCTGAAACTAATGTAGACAATGTCGGGGGAGGAAGTAAAAGTAAAAACCAGAGACGATAACTACCAAAATAAAACGGGAAGTGAATAACATTCAAGCTCACTTTAAGCTCAACAGTCAAATTCAGTTTTATATTAATCTATTGTTTTGAATTTTTGTTTACATTTTATGTTTAAGTGAGGCAATGAGTCATATCACTATGACCAAATATATATTTCATCTTTTCAGTCAGAAATAATCAATTGATCATATTTTTATTACTAAAATTTTCTGAAAATCAAATTCTGATATCTGAACAAACAGCTCTGTAAAAACCTTCAGAATATAGGAATCGAACTAGAAGGTTTGGTGGATGAAGCACTGCTAAAATAAAGAATTTGGACTCAGAGGAGCAGATGGGACATTTCATTGCAAATGAAAGACAGAAAGTGAACAAATATCACTAAAAACCCCAGACGCTAATTTCTACATTAAGACTTTTTTCAAATCAATTGACTGTTTATGCAGTAATAGAAATCAGGTTTAACATGATCATCGGTGGAACATTTTAAATCCTGACCTGAGAGTTTCCATTTTACAGCGTGGACTCTTCACTCCAGCAGACAGAAACTTCACTCCTGAATCCTGCAGGTCAGAGTTACTCAGGTCCAGCTGTCTCAGACTAGAGGACTGGGAGCTGAGAGCTGAGGACAGCGCTTCATAGCCTCTCTCTGAGAGCTTACAGTGACTCAGTCTGAAAAATGACACATAAACATTAAACACTGTTATTAAATTGCAATGAGGGTGCACTAAAGAGTTTTTAGATTTTTTGCAATAAATCCTGTTTATTGCAACACTAGGTCAACACTAGGGCTGCACAATTAATCGTTAGAAAATCGCGATCTCGATTCATACTTGTGTGCGATCTCATTTCCAAATGACAACGATTTAAAAAAAAAAAAAAAAAAAGACGACGATTGTACCGCATTTTGATCCGGGACGTACTCTGCATGAAAACAAGCGCTCACTCTTCCTGCTCAACAAATGACAAGGGCGGAGCCTTATACCACGTGATACAGAAGCTGTGCCGTGTGATGCTAAAATTAGCAGGAAAAAACAACGGAGAGCACGTCAGGGATGACGAGAAAGTGACAGGAGAAAATCCGTCCCGGTCAACCACCCAAACACCAATAACGGGAACCTTATACAGCGCTTCCCTATACCCGTCGAACTCGCGCAGGCACAAAGAAACTACGGAGGCTATTACTTATCACCTGACCAAAGATATGGCTCCATCAACACTGTGCAAAACGAGGGATTTAGGAAAACGATCAACACCCTAGACAAACGCTACACAGTGCCGTCCCGCAACTATTTTTCTATTGTTGCACTACCTGCTCTGTACACGCAGCGTCGAGCAACGGTGGAGACGGAATTTCAAGCAGGACAACATTTTGTTGTTTTTATGTTTATTTATTGTTTTTATGTTCAGTCTCAACTGTTATGAAGTTGATGTGCAGTTAATAAGTGCAATAAATATTTATACTGGAAAAGAGAATCGTGAGAGAATCGTGATCTCAATTCTAAGCCAAAAAATCGTGATTCTCATTTTATGTAAAATCATGCAGCCCTAGTCAACACTAAGAGATGACACTAACATAAAACTATTACAGAAGTTTAACTGACTTTTTTCCCCATTTAGTGGCTTCTTATTGGTTAATTCTGTCAATTCATGAAAAGCACAACATAACTTGATCTCACCTCAGAGTATTCAGTTTACAGTGTGGACTTCTCAGTCCTGCAGAAAGAAACTCCACTGCTGGATCCTGCAGGTTGTTGTTACTTAAGTCCAGCTCTCTCAGTGTAGAAGACTGGGAGCTGAGAACTGAGGACAGAGCTTCATACCCTCTTTCAGAGAGATCAGGGACACTCAGCCTAAAAAACAAAAACAAAATAAAGACATAATCTGAAAAATTGTCATTTGATAACAAACTGTTTGTGATTAATTTAAATCACTTCTTGTGTTGAACCTTTGAAAGAAAGACAAATGTCAGTGTGCATTACTATTTATGGCTAAAAAACGTTTTAGTTTAAAAATGTTCCCTGTGTAAATATAAAGACCTGGAACTTGTTCATTAAATGCTAAACAAAAACAAGTGATGACTCATTCTGTGAACAGGTGACAGTAGGGCTGCACGATTTTGCATAAAATGAGAATCAAGATTTTTTGGCTTAGAATTGAGATCACGATTCTCTCACGATTTTCTTTTCCAGTATAAATATTTATTGCTAGGGATGGGTACCGGTGTCCGGTGCCATGATGGCACCGGTTCTGACATAAACGGTAGTAACCAGACCGAAAAGCAGCGCACATTTCGGTGCTTTATTTCGGTGCTTTATTTTCCTGAGCTGTGATACACTTCTAGCCAATCATTTTACGTTTCCGAGGATAGTAGGCGGGCCCAGGTACGTACGTTCTGTTAGAGCAGAGCTACAGATTAAAAATGTCCAAGGCGAAGCGGTCAAAGTCTGGCTGTACTTCACAGCAAAAGATGCAAACTCAGCAGCAACAAGTGCTTTAAGCTGATACTGTGATACTGTCAAAGGAGGTAACACCTCGAATCCGATGAAACACCTGGCGACGCATAGCGTTTTTTTTAAAAGCCCAGAAATGCGCCGTATTTGATAGCTTGCTGCGAGACCTCACACCGAGCGCATCTACTGCGGGTGTGGTGCCTGTTATCGACCCGGAGTTAGAACATCCCCCAAAAACCCGAAGAATAGAGTCCTGGCCCCTAGCCCTGCCAGTGTAGCAGAAATGATGAGGATGATGATGCAGCAGCAGCCGTTCTTCTCTGCGTGAGTAGCTTAATGTTGTTCGTGTGTAATTTACGTTGAGTAGGCTAACCACGTTATTACATTAATGCATGTAAGGTGAACTAGCAAACACCATCATAGCTACATGCGGCTGTCTTCTTGTTTGATGGCAGATACTCCCTTCACCCTGGCCAAAAAGGCTAAAATGACCAAAGAAAAAGTGGAAAACAGTTAAACATGAGAGGTTTTTGGACAAAGTTTGTGTTTTTTCCATTGTTTAAGCTTCCAGCCAAGAGTGATGCCATATATGCCCCATAGCTGCAGAAAAGGCTAACATTGTTATCTTTTTACAAAAAAACAGCTGAGCATGAGAGGTTTTTGGACAAAGTTTGTGTTCTCCATTCTTTAAGCACCGTTTGAGCACCGTTTGAGCACCGGCACCGTTTCAAAAGTACCGGTTTGGCACCGGTATCGGATAAAACCTAAACGATACCCATCCCTATTTATTGCACTTATTAACTGCACATCAACTTCGTAACAGTTGAGACTGAACATAAAAACAATAAATAAACATAAAAACAACAAAATGTTGTCCTGCTTGAAATTCCGTCTCCACCGTTGCTCGACGCTGCGTGTACAGAGCAGGTAGTGCAACAATAGAAAAATAGTTGCGGGACGGCACTGTGTAGTGTTTGTCTAGGGTGTTGATCGTTTTCCTAAATCCCTCGTTTTGCACAGTGTTGATGGAGCCATATCTTTGGTCAGGTGATAAGTGATAGCCTCCGTAGTTTCTTTGTGCCTGCGCGAGTTCGACGTGTATAGGGAAGCACTGTATAAGGTTCCCGTTATTGATGTTTGGGTGGTTGACTGGGACGGATTTTCTCCTGTCACTTTCTCGTCATCCCTGACGTGCTCTCCGTTGTTTTTCCCGCTAATTTTAGCATCACACGGCACAGCTTCTGTATCACGTGGTATAAGGCTCCGCCCTTGTCATTTGTTGAGCAGGAAGAGTGAGCGCTTGTTTTCATGCAGATTACGTCCCGGATCAAAATGCGGTACAATCGTCGTTTTTTTTTTTTTAATCGTTGTCATTTGGAAATGAGATCGCACACAAGTATGAATCGAGATCGCGTTTTTCTAATGATTAATCGTGCAGCCCTAGGTGATAGGCAAGACTGTAAGTATGTAGCAATGAGAGGGAAGGCTGGCTCATATCCTGGTGAGTGAGGGTTAGTTACTCTAGGAAAAGGTCAAGGTATGATTGAGAGATTCTGGGAGACTGAACCAGTGAAATGGAAATTCGTTCAATTAAAGCAGATATAGTGATTAGTCCTTCCATCAGTCGTCCACAAAGCAGTGAGATAAAGTCTCAAGTCTCATTCTGCACAGTGTAAATGTCAGTGTCCTCCGGGTCCTCACTGATCATTGCATTCTGTCACAAATTGTCATGGTTCACAGACTGTGTACAGTCGGAAATCAAAGTGCACGACATTGGAGAGATTGAAAAACAATCAAGCATGCAGATCTAACAACAGGAAACCAGAAGAAACACGAGGAATATAATTGATTCAGCAGCTGCAGATCCTTGGAGCTGTACTGGTGAGGCAGATTGTAACATATAGAAGTGAACTCATCTTCAGCTGAGCAGTGCACTGATGCAGAGCAATAAGACCAGAGGAGCAATGAGGGAGTTGATCACCTACGGCTCCATCACAGTCTTTGAACGTCTTCAGTCAGTACAGAATCATGCTGCGAGGCTTTTAACCAGCACATTAGACTGGACATTACTCCAGTTTAATCTCTTCACACTGGTAACCAGTTCATTTTAGGCGTTATTTAAAGTTTTAGTCCTTACTTTTAGTCCCAGTTTATGTTTCTGACTTTCTACAATCCTACAGCTCTTCTCACATCTGAGATCTTCCAGTCAAAGGCTTTTACTGGTCCCACTAACTCATTTATTCAGACTCTAGTATTCAGAGTGGCCTTTAACTAGTTTTAGGCTGTATGATGTTCAGTGTTTGCTGTTTAATGTTTTTATCTTCTGTGTTTTTATTGCCTGTTTCTATTGTAAAGCACTTTGTGGTTTTTGACCTGTGAAAGCTGCTGTATAAAGAAATTTACTTACAGGATGATTCTGGACGTGACTTTGATAAAAGCTGACACCCAGATATGTTTAAGACACTCTGACATTTACTGCTGCCATCAAACATTAACTATAATATACTGTATTTAGTGCTGATGATCATGTAAAAAAATATGTTTAAGTTTTTAAGGGTCCATCACACATGATACTGTTTATGTTATAAATAAAGCCTGATCACATGTTTACTCACAGAGCTTTGTTGGAGGCTTTGATCACTGGCAGCAGCCTCAGAAGAGCCTCCTCTGAAGCAGAGTATTTCTTCAGGTCAAACACATCCAGATCTTCTTCTGATGACAGTAAGATGAAGACCAGAGCTGACCACTGAGCAGGAGACAGTTTATCTGTGGAGAGACGTCCTGATCTCAGGGACTGTTGGATCTCCTCCACTAGAGAACGATCATTCAGTTCATTCAGACAGTGGATCAGATTGATGCTTTTCTCTGCAGACAGATTCTCACTGAGCTTCTCCTTGATGTACTGGACTGTTTCCTGATTGGTCTGTGAGCTACTTCCTGTCTGTGTCAGCAGACCCCGTAGGAGAGTCTGATTGGCCTGCAGTGAAAGACCCAGGAGGAAGCGGAGGAACAAGTCCAGGTGTCCATTTGGACTCTCTAAGGCCTTGTCCACAGCACTCCGGTGGAGAGATTGAAGTTTTGGTTTGTTAAATAATTTAGATTTCTTGGAGGTTGTTTGTTGTTCTTCCAGCAGATTGAGTCCAGAGTTGATGAAGGTCAGATGGACATGAAGAGCAGCCAGAAACTCCTGAACACTCAGATGGATGAAGCAGAACACCTTGTCCTGGTACAGTCCTCTCTCCTCTTTAAAGATCTGTGTGAACACTCCTGAGTACACTGAGGCTGCTCTGATATCGATGCCACACTCTGTCAGGTCTGATTCATAGAAGATCAGGTTTCCTTTCTGCAGCTGATCAAAAGCCAGTTTTCCCAGAGACTCCATCATCTTCCTGCTCTCTGGACTCCAGTGTGGATCTGTCTCAGCTCCTCCATCATACTTGACCTTCTTCACTTTGGCCTGAACCACCAGGAAGTGGATGTACATCTCAGTCAGGGTCTTGGGCAGCTCTCCTCCCTCTCTGGTTTCCAGCACATCCTCCAGAACTGTAGCAGTGATCCAGCAGAAGACTGGGATGTGGCACATGATGTGGAGGCTTCGTGATGTCTTGATGTGGGAGATGATCCTGCTGGCCTGATCCTCATCTCTGAATCTCTTCCTGAAGTACTTCTTCTTCTGTGGGTCAGTGAACCCTCTGACCTCTGTCACCATGTCAACACAATCAGGAGGGATCTGATTGGCTGCTGCTGGTCGTGTGGTTATCCAGAGGCGAGCAGAGGGAAGCAGTTTCCCCCTGATGAGGTTTATCAGCAACTCATCCACTGAGGTGGACTTTCTAGGGTCAGTTAGGATTGTAGTTTCGTGGAAGTCCAGAGGAAGTCGACACTCATCCAGACCATCAAAGATGAACACAACCTGGAAGTCTTCAAAGCTGCAGATTCCTGCTTCTTTGGTTTCAGTAAAGAAGTGATGAACAAGTCCCACCAAGCTGAACTTTTCCTCTTTCAGCACATTCAGCTCTCTGAAAGTGAATGGAAATATGAACTGGATGTCCTGGTTGGCTTTGTCTTCAGCCCAGTCCAGGCTGTATTTCTGTGTTAAGACTGTTTTCCCAATGCCAGCCACTCCCTTTGTCAGCACTGTTCTGATTGGTTCATCTCTGCCAGGTGAGGCTTTAAAGATGTCTTCTTGTCTGATGGTTGTTTCTGGTCTGTCTGGTTTCCTGGATGCTGTTTCAATCTGTCTGACCTCATGTTCATCATTGACCTCTGCAGTCCCTCCCTCTGTGATGTAGAGCTCTGTGTAGATCTGATTCAGGAGGGTTGGGTTTCCTGCTTTAGCGATGCCCTCAAACACACACTGGAACTTCTTCTTCAGGGTGGATTTAAGGTTACGATGACAAACAGCAGCTGGAAGTTCTGAATAATAATAATAAAAATACAACTTCAACAATCATATTTTACAAATCGCTGACGACATTTTCTGACCCACTGAGAAATGACTGAACACACTGGTGTCATGAGTGTCTCATTTATCTAACAGCTTAAAACCTTAAGTAAGAAATCCTCTTACGTCTCTGCAGACGGTCAGCCAGCTCCTCCTGCTTCATTCTCCTCAGGAAGTCCACTGTGATCTTCACAAATGCCTCTCTGCTGCTCCTCTGCTCATCATCCTCCCTCTGAAACTCCAAGCACTGGGGCTTATTTGGATTCAGAGCCTTCTGGATCTTCTTCAGCTCGTTCTTCACAAACGTGATGATGTTGTCCTCCAGCAGCTGGAACAGAATATTTATGAATGACCCACCACTCTGAACTTCAGTCCACACAACATCCACTTCTTTACAATCAAGAAGCATATCATCCACGATCTCCTCACCAATTATAAGTTTGACTTTATCTGATTAACTGAGAATTTCTCCACAACTCCACGGTCCCAAAACGCTGATTCTGTTCATATGAATGCAGCGATTTCAGTGGGAGAAACATTTCACTGGTGTTCAGAGCTGAACTACCAACAGGTTGATGATCAAAGCCAGAAACTTGGAGATGTTATAGGTGACAGAGTTGATCATACAGACAGCTGGTCTTAAAGGTTCACTCTGTTTACACATACAGATCAGTATTTAAGGTTTGACTCTCATCATCCACTGGAGCACAAACTGGGCGTCATCAGGACGCTACAACACAGAGCGAACGCCATCCCCACAGACACAGCAGCCAGGGAGGCAGAAGAACATCACATCAAGAAGGTCCTGAGGAAATGTGAACCAGCTGACCAAACACATCCTGCTGCAGGATGTTAACATAGCAGCACACTGATGATCCACTCACTGTGAACAACACATTTGGACCTGATTTGCTGCTCTGGTTTACACGTGTGTGTAACTCTTAGAGCTGATTGGCTGCTTTTTATGGGGGCTGGGTCTTTGGAAAGTGAGCAAACCACAGTTTTAGTAACACACCCTGAACTGCACACTTTAACAAACAACATGAGATTTTAACTGTAATGTAAAAATCCTGTGATTCACTGTTATTAAGCACAAACACATCTATGGCCCCGTTTCCATTAGTAGCTGCTCAGATCGACTCGCCACAGGTCGCCACGACTGGACTGGATCCACTGGTTTCCATTACACCACCTAATGTGGTCGTCTCAATACAGCAGAGTGTTGACTCACATCATTAGTAAGTGCTAATGCTGCTAATTTCCATCATATTTGTCATTTATTTCTCAGAGTTATTGAAGAAACAGTTATTCAGCTTCATTCCCACTGATCTCGACTACAAACTGTTTCACTTTGGTTTCTGTTTAAAGCCTCGATGTTTAAAACGTTTCCCTGTGATCACATTTGCACCGTCTGATTTCAAAGTTTGTTTCTTTTGGTCATTTAGTCCACAGAGTCCTTGGTGTTCTGAAAGGGACCTATAAACAAATGTATTAATATTAATAATAAAGTAGTTGTTGTACATGTACAGACCATAAACATGGAGTCCAGCTGTGTTTGATGCTGCTGGGCAGACTGACCACTGGGACCCTCTGAGCTCTGCTGCTCCACTCTGTGGATGAACCATGGACACACACATGAAGCCACTTTCATTATTAAAATGTGAATTTAGCCTCTAAAAGCTGTGTTCAGTCAGTGTTGCTGCTTCCCTGTGTCTGACCTCACGTATGTGCTTCTGAAAGAACTGTTAAAAATCCCGTAAACACTTTTTAACCTGTGAAAAAACCTTTTCAGAACAGTTTAAGCTGTTATATGTTGAACTCTTGGCTGACATCATATTAAATGTGGCGATCGTGGCTCAAGAGTTGGGAGTTCGCCTTGTAATCGGAAGGTTGCCGGTTCGAGCCCCGGCTTGGACAGTCTCGGTCGTTGTGTCCTTGGGCAAGACACTTCACCCGTTGCCTACTGGTGGTGGTCAGAGGGCCCGGTGGCGCCAGTGTCCGGCAGCCTCGCCTCTGTCAGTGCGCCCCAGGGTGGCTGTGGCTACAATGTAGCTGCCATCACCAGTGTGTGTGTGTGTGTGTGTGTGAATGTGTGGATGACTGGATGTGTAAAGCGCTTTGGGGTCCTTAGGGACTAGTAAAGCGCTATATAAATACAGACCATTTACCATTTACCATAAATGCTGTGGACTCAGAATATGATGTCACTCAAGTTTACATGTGTGTGAAGGCAGACGAGTCAGTACTTTGGTGATACAGTGTAAAGCTGCACTGATTTCCATGAACAGCACTGTGGTTCAGTGTTGTCCTGATGGAGTAACAGCAGCCAGTATGATCCAGGCTTTAGCTGCTGGGTCTCTGTGTGACCTCTCAGACTGTTTAACAGATCAGACACAAAGAGCATCAGAGCTGTTCTTTAAAGACAAACATGAACCCACTCAGGTCACACTTTCCCCACAGATATGAGCATCACTGTCCTCAAACAGCAAATGACCAAGTCGAACATTTGGATCTTTTCTCTTTCATTGTTTTCTTTTTAATGAATCTTTGTAACAATCTGAGGATGTTTCAGGTCATATTTATCCAGGAAACACAAACATGTAAAGGAGTCATCACAGCTCTCTGACCTCGTTGCTCCAGGTTCACCACTGAAGTCTGGAGGGTCACCTTTGGACCGGTCACTCCTCACAGACGGACAGCTGGACCCTGCAGACTGTGACCTCTGACCTCTGCAGACACAAACATGATTGAAGCAGCTGTGATCACACAGACTGCAGATAATGCAGCTGTTTCCTGTCAGTAACATCCTCTTAGCATATAACCCCAATTTTAGCCTCTTTACACTGGCTCCCTGTCCCCTACAGGATCCAATTTAAACTCTTACTTTTTGTTTTTAAGTCACTCAACGCCCGAGCCCCCCCCTACTTGTCAGAGCTCCTCTCTGCCTATGCTCCAGGAAAACCCACGAGATCTAGTTCAAAACTATTGTTGTCCATTCCACGGACTAACCTCAAATCTCGTGGTGATAGATCCTTCTCTGTGGCAGGTCCCAGACTTTGGAATAGTCTCCCCTTTAATATTAGATCTGCTCAAACTCTGGAGCAATTTAAATCTTTACTAAAGACACACTTTTACGCTCTGGCTTTTAACACATTATGACCCAAGCATTTTGGATTTATCTGAATTAGTTAGTATTGTTTCAATTCTTCTATTCTATTGTTTCTATTGTTATTATTGTATTACACTGTAGTTTTTAATTTTATTGTTATTGTTAAGCACTTTGTGCAGCATCGGCTGTTGGAAATGTGCTATATAAATAAATCTGACCTTGACCCTTGACCTTGACCTTAGATTAGAGTTCAGCTTTTTACAGGAAAACTGGACAAAACTGATTTTTGTTACAAACTCATTTTCATTTCCTCTCAGCTCACAAACACAGTCAGACAATCAACCAGAGTCAACACTGATTATAATGTCAGTGCAGAATTATTTCTGTTACTCAGTGAGTTCAGCTCTCTGACCTCGTTGCTCCAGGTTCACCACTGAAGAATGGATTTTGATCTTTGGACCAGTCACTCCTCACAGACGGACAGCTGGACCCTGCAGACTCTGCTCTGTCCTCCTCTTCCTCCATCATCATCTTCAGTCAGTCTGAGAGGTAAACCACAAACACTCAGTGAGTTCACATTAACAGGAGTAACCGAGTTACAGTCGCTGACCTCTGACCTGTCATGTGACCTAGAAACCAGGTCAATATGTCTGTAGGTTCAGTCATCCAGGTCATGTGATCTAAGGAGCTTGGAAAGAAAAGAGACGTCTTTAAGTTTCTGGAAGACGTTTCATCCGAGAAACTTCTTCAGTTTTAAAACCAAACGGTGGAGAGTCCCAGATATTTAAACCTGAGACGGAAAGAAAGCATGTCGCTGACCCACCACTGATCATGATCAATGGTGGGTCAACAATATAAACACTTATTTCAAGGATGAAACTGTGAGTCTGATCACTTGAGCACAAACATCTGGAGCACAGACATCTGGAGCACAGACATCTGGAGCACAGACATCTGGAGCAGCATGTCGATGCTGTTGGTTGAGATGCTGAAGACTGAAGTCCAGGCAGCTCCAGCAATGATCCACTGATGTGGTTTTATTCCACGTATGAATGTTGTTATTGACAGAGATGAAGTTACTCAAAAAAGTCATTATTACACATATTACACAGAACACTTTAATTAAAAGTAATGGAGTATGTTACGTCATTACTCCTCATAACAGTACTTTCATGTTACTGTGTAAAATGAGCTGAAACACTGTCTCATAATCACCATAATCTAAAGCTGAGGTACAGCCCCACACACCAACACAGATCCTGATGAGGTCACGTGATGTTTCTCTGAGTGTTTATGAATACAAATCAAAGATGAAACAGCACAAAGACACTTCAAAGTGATTCTACTGTAGAAACATGAACAGGTAGAAACCTGCAGCCTGACTGCTCATCACTTTGTTACCTGTTCAGGTTCAGCAGCAGCAGCTCACTTTATCACGGTGCTGGTCTGGGGTCAGTGTTTACTCAGCTTTAACATCACTCTGGGTTCTTGGCTAGCTTAGCGTTAGCTTAGCTTTAGCTTAGCGTTAGCATGCTGTCAGGTGTCTCGTGTGGTGTGTAAATATTAATCACAGTGACAGTAAAGGAGGTAAAGGGCTGTGACGTCATCACGTACGCTGCGTCCTCTGAGTGAACTCACAAAGTACAAACTACAAGCACACAAACACGAACGTAGCTCAGAGTGGCGGACACACTCGGCCTCGTTGGTCCAGCTGTGAGTCCGTTACCGTGAACTATGGAGCGGCAGATTTGTGCTGAACTAAGCTGCACACAGCTGATGTTAGCCAGGAAACATTACACACTGACTTTAATACAAACACACACAGTTTGTTGTGTGAAGAACTCAAACATGAGCTGAACAAACAGTAAAGTTCCTAAAGACAAACTGTTAAAGGAGGAAACAAAGCAAACTTACAGTTTCTTCACACACCAACAACAAGCGCCACTCCACGAAGTTCAGGAAGTGAAAGTAAACTTTCAGCCTAATGCGGCGTTTGAAGACAATCAGGGGCTTTGAAACACTATGCTGCGTTCAGGTGCACCTCAGAAACTCCTAAACCTCTGGCAGGCTGTGATTTATTTCTGCTGGTTTTCCAGTTTGAAGCACAAACATCTGTCATCACTTTGTTGTTCTTCTTCCTGCAGCGTTTGAATATTTCAGCACTGAACTGATGTTTGTTCAAAGCTCATTTCAACCTGTTGAAGTCATGAATGAAAGTGCAGACTGAGAGTGGATCACATGATGTTTAAGGTGTGTCATGTGACACGTTCAGTATTGTCACACATGTCTAGATTGTCCCTGATATCAGAACTGCTCAAACACTGATGATTATATTTGAAGAATTATTCCTGATGGCAGCAAAGTTTGAATGGAGCTCTCTGTCTGTGCTGATTTGTCGCCCTCTGGAGGTCAAAGCACAAACTGCATGATTTCAGTGTAACCACTGACCGATGGATGCTTCGTAAATGCAATCGCAACACACCTATTACCTGTAATATACACCTGTAAATGTATTCTGTTGGTTTACTCTTATTTCAAACGACGTTTCTTACCTTTGATCAATGAATGAGGAGCGTTGGGATGTGTTGCGAGCGTTGAGTTACTTATTTTCTCTCCCGAAACGTAAAAGAGGAGATTTTTTAAAAGTGCCGCCGCATCTCAAACTCGCAACAGCGCCGGAAGACCGTAGTGGCCAAAAGTATATTACACCCGTAGTGGTTTAGCACTACCATAGAGAAACGGTTTAGGCCGTTTAGCTAAACAATCCCAGGCTCCCGCGCGGGAATCTACCAGCAATTCTTATGTGCCATGACTACTAAGCAGTTACCACAAATTTTGCAGATATGCCAATAATCATTCAACCATGAAAGGTTTTTATTTACAGACAGAACAGTTTGTTATACCTGGAGTAAAAAACACTTTTATCACAAATGTTGTCAATGTTCTTTCAAATTGTGTCTCGTTCTCCTGCATCCTGCTGTCTAAACCCAGCAGCAAGATTATAACCTGGAATGTCTTTGTTTGTGTTTGGAATCAATTTTGTTTAATATAATTGTTTATTTTTTCACTGCATGTCAAGATGCAGAAGAAAGTTGCGCCATATCCAGGGAAAATCTCTGTGGCGTTCCACAAGGGGCCACTTGGATACCTTCTCCAGGACTCGTCAAAAGAAGCTCGAAGGATTAAAAATGACCCCAAGCTTCAGGACAAGTCTGCACCTGTGAGGGAGGACGATGCTCTGACTGTCATCTATCAGAGAGGAGGGGATGCCTCTGACATGAAGGAAGTGCAGGGAGAGTACATCCTGCAGTTTGGAAAATATAAAGGGAAATCTTTCCGGTGGCTTCTGGAGAATGATGTCGGGGACACCATGTACCTGATCAAAGATCTCCAGAAGCAAGAGGCTGCAGGGACCTCTGTGGAAGAAGGGCATGGCAAGGAGAGCTTGCATTCATTTGTACAGTAAGCCCTCAGCTTTGCAGAGATAAAAACTCTTCTGAGCTACGAGACCAGCAGAGTAAGTGTTGCAGCAGAAGCCTCTGAGGATGATCAGCTGGTTGGCTTTGGCTCACGAGCCAAGAGCACCTGGAAGGAGATTTGGGACGGCAGAGGTGACGGCTATGCAGACCTTATCATGAGGAAGAGCTGCAGTCAAGGAACACGGCTGCATGAGCTGCAGCAGTGCCTGCGGAAGAAGTAGCAGTCTGCGCCTGCTACTACAAACGCCCCAACTAAACAACCTCTTGGTAAGTTGTTTTAATAATATTTTAATAACATTGTTGACATGAAATATAAATTCAGTACATATTTGTCTAATTGTTGCCTCCATCACAGGGATGGATGAGGATGAAAACCTGGAGGACACAATGCCGAGCATCTCACCTGTAAAAGTACACATGCAGAGCTGTAAGTACTGCGTTATTACTACATGTCAGACGTGATAATGGCTAAGTCTGTTTCTGTCTCATATGCCTCTGTCTCTGCATAACTAGTCACTGTGGCAGCAGCAGCAGGGTCCACACCCAGAGGATCTTCAGGAGCAAACAGGTTTTCAAATGAAAGGTTTCAGAACTGGAGTACAATTGTTTTCTCTGCAAAGCTGAGCCTGAACTTGAACTTTTATATATTGTCTTGTTCTTGTTTTTGTGTGTTCTGGCCACGTTCCAGTGATGTTCCTCTAATAGCATGGTTGTATGCTGGCTGTATGGTGGAAGAAAACAGTAAATAAGGGAGAAACAGTTGATTTTGTATATAAGACAGTTTTGTTCTAGTTGTGAATGTTTCTTTTGTTTCTATAAATATAAACTGATTGTAAATATAAAAGTGTAAATAAATAGTTTTCTGCAAAAATATCAACACAGTTTTCTTCTTAGAGTTCACCTATATGTTTCTATATCTGTGTGTGCTCCCCATCAGGTAATCAGTTTAAATAAGTTGTGAGCGCTGCCCTGAAAGCTTACATATTATTTCTAAATCACTTCATGTAATGATAACAAGTCATCCTAGAGCAGTCTCACAGCTTTTATCTTCATAATCTTTCTGTTTTCATTTATATTATTAGAAACATGACTGCTGTCTTTTATCTGTGTGACTGTACAGCCTGTGTCAGACATGACCCCCACACAATGTCTGACGTTATCTTTAATACATGCAGCACAGCTGGAGCTGCAGACACTTTCTCACTTCTGGTGATAATATATTTGATGTAGGTATTGTTGCTTGCTAGCTTGAAGCTTATCTACAAAAGTAATTCAATAAGGAGAGATCACGTGGAAAAACTCAACATGATTTATTGAGATACAGAAATAAATGTAACTGTTTGGCAGTTATGAGCCATCATAGCAGAAAGAATCCCAGCAGTGACAGGATGTTGCACAACCACCACCCCAGAGTCAACATGCTGATAGTAATGAAGATGAAGATGGAGGCTGGGACAGGGCTCTGAGTGACCACGGTGAAGAGGAGAAAGGAGAGGAGGCGGGCTGCATGGCTGCAGATCTGAAATGCAGAAGAGCAACCGATTTAAAGCATGCAGAGTGGAGGCTGGCAAGAGCATGACTGGAATAAAGCAACGATGTCAGTACTGAGTTTGTGCTGGAAAATGAATAGACATAAACTAACAGCCACCAGGAAGCAGACAGATGATTTATCACAGACATGCCTTATTGAAATTATGTATAAGCTTCATGTTCTATGTCATCAGAATGTATCTGTATTAGTTTTAGCTTTAGTCTTTGTATTAAAAGTTGGATGTCTCCATAATTGTAGACTATATGTCTGCTATGTATCATCTCAAGACTGTGATGATACAGTTTAGTCTGAGTTATGCACTTTGTGACAGTATAGGTGCAGAAAAATTGCTCCACAGGCCATAACACTATATAATATAAATAAAATGATAATGAACTAAAAATTAAAAAATAAATGTTATCCACAATAAGTAGATTGAAAATGGTGTTTAACTTTTGATAATGTAACACAACCTTTGTCCCAACCAGGACTCGAACCCGCGCTCAGACAGTTCAGTGTAAAAAACAATCTTTTTTTTTCCAATGCCTGAAAAGCTGCGATTTGATTGGCTGTTTCTCCGTTACACCTATACGTGATGGGCCCCCGCGGAGACAGGAAGTGTTTTTATGACTGAAACACTGAGGCTGTGTCCCAATTCAGGGTCTGCACGCTTGAAGTACACATTTTAAGTGCGATTACGTCACCGCCACGCGACGACGGCTGTCCCAATTTGAAGTGTACTTCAAATGCATACTCATATATACTCATATATATACACATATATATATAAATATATATATGTGTGTATATATATATATATATATGTGTGTCCCCTGCTCTGCATCATTAGAACATTAACAGACCAACAAATATAAGTGTCCCAACCAGACAATGATTTGGAGACTATAGAGGACGTATTTAACTTAACTACAGTAAGGATACAGCCAGGATTTTAGTTTAAGAGGCCCTGTTATACATATATGGTACAGTACTGTTTCATATACGTAGGTCAGTGTATGTGCAGGTAATCCATGTAGCTCAGTTCCTTATACTTTTGACTCAGTACAGTGTCAACAGAGGGGATTCCCTTATAGAGTCGCCTCAGTTATTTCTGATGTTTTGGTCATTAAATTCCCCAAATGATACCAAGCACATGGAATCCACAGTCTTAGCATCCCACAGCATCCCACGGCATCCCACGGCATCCCACAGCGTCCCACGGCATCCCACAGCATCCCACAGCGTCCCACGGCATCCCACAGCATCCCACAGCGTCCCACAGCGTCCCACAGCATCCCACAGCGTCCCACAGCATCCCACAGCATCCCACAGCGTCCCACAGCATCCCACAGCGTCCCACAGCATCCCACAGCGTCCCACAGCATCCCACAGCATCCCACAGCGTCCCACAGTATCCCACAGCATCCCACAGCGTCCCACAGCGTCCCACGGCATCCCACAGCATCCCACGGCATCACACAGCGTCCCACAGCGTCCCACAGCATCCCACAGCGTCCCACAGCGTCCCACAGTATCCCACAGCGTCCCACAGCGTCCCACAGTATCCCACAGCGTCCCACAGCTTCCCACAGCGTCCCACAGTATCCCACAGCGTCCCACAGCATCCCACAGCGTCCCACAGCATCCCACAGCGTCCCACAGCGTCCCACAGCAGTGTCAGGTGACTTTCAGTGAAGGTTATGACACAATGACAGTGTGATGATAACAAAGAGAAGCATGAGTCATTATCTCGTCATTACTTGGACTTTATTGTTGATTTTAGCACTTCACACTAGCATTAGCTGGTTTCCCTCCTTTGGAGTAAACTACCAATCAGACAGCACATCTGAGCTGCTGTCACACAGTCAGATACAGGAAAGCATGACAGCAACAACACGCTCAAAGCTGAACATCATTTGCATGTTAAGAATTTTACTGCAAGAAAGAAATAGTGCAAAGCTGAACATAGTGAGTTTGCTTTATGTATGATAAAGTCCTGTTGACAAATCCAGTGCATGAATGTGAATGACCTGTGAAATAAAGTGTGCGTGCCGTGTTCAGTCTGACGTGAAACATCAGAATCTCTGTCTTCATTTTACTGATTTCCTCTTTCATTGCCAGCATGTGTGCTCAGAGGCTTTCACAGTGCATTATAAGCACGTCGTGGCTTTGTGTCCCTCGCTCTGCATCATTAGAACATTAACAGACCAACAAATATAAGTTTGTCATACTTTATCGATGAAATCTGGGAGAATATAAATAACATCTGTAGCAGAAGCAGTGTGTCACTCTTGGTCTTGCAAGACAATTTTGCGTCCAGTTGTTAATTCTTGAACAATGTGCACCAATCTCTTACAAAAGATGTGGTTTGCTATGGTTCTCTGACCCAACCTGGTTACTAAAGTACTGAAAACGAGGAGACAACATTACAACAACGTGCCAAATAAGCTAGGTCCATCATGTGATCTGCCAAAGTTTAAGGCGTGGATTTTGGTACGACTTCTAAAGGTCTGTGTTTCCGCAACCAAGATGTAATGTTATGTGCACATTGAGAATTTTAGCATCTCCTAGTGGTTAGCTTGGAGACTGCGGTCAAGTGAATTTTTATGTGGTTTGGCTTGTATTCCTATTGGATGTTTAGAGTCACATGAGTGGGGTGATACAGGAAGAGTTTCCTATTGGATGTTTAGAGTCACATGAGTGGGGTAATGCAGGAAGCCATTTTAGTATTGGGATTTGCACAATGAGGCGTACCAGAAGTCTCCCTGTTTAATCCTTAAGCATCCACCTGTGTTATGCCATGGAGAAGCTTTGTTTGTAAGTTTGAATTGTGTTTCATCTTTATAAGTAGTGAGTGTTGTATATTTTATTGATTTTATGCATATTTGGAGAGATGTATATATAAATGCCTAGATCTGTTCGCCATGTGAAGCAAATGCATAATTCTTTATTGAGCATATTTCTTTTTGTATTTTTTGTAGTTTCACAAGTTCTGGGAAATCACTGTAAGTTGTACGTTGATGAAGACAAACAAGTAAACAGCCCTCAACTTTACTTTCACGCCTGACTCATCATTCAACGCTTTCAGTGCTTACGGCATATGTTTAGCTATCTGTCACTTCGTGTACCAGAACCACGCACGCAGGGGACAGAATAGTGAAAAAACAGCATCACACCTGGGATAATACAGTAAGTCTGGATAGCAGAGACCGCTAACACTCATTAGTCTTCCTGCCTCGTTTAGTTTTACCTTGCATGCCGAATAGTCATCATGGACAATAAGCCAGATACAGAAGATCAACAGAAGACTAGATCTCCAGGAACATCTGTGAAATCATATGTGACCAGATCTGTTGCTAGTTCTTCTAACAGCTCCTGCAAGTCTTCAGCAAGCCTAGTAGCTGCTAAAGCACGCGCAAGAGCTGAAGCAGTGCGTGCTCGCTCCACCTTTGTCAAAAAAGAAACTGAACTCATGGTGGAAAAAGCCCAGTTGAGAGTAGAAGAGGCACGCATGGAGGCTGCTCTGGCCACACTGAAGCAAGAGAAAGAAGTTGCAGCGGCTTTAGCTGAGGCGGAGGTTTTGGAATCAGCCGTAGCAGAACTCGGCTCTAAACAAGATCTCAGGGCAGCGGACATCATAGGAATTCCCCCTGACTCCACAGAAAAAAGAACAAATGATTATGTTGAGTGTCACTCAAGAATGCACTCTAGTCAGCTGTCGTTGCCCGGCCTTGAGTCCCATATCACCTCCAGTCGGCCACGCGATTTCTCTCATGCTCCACCACTCCAGGACAATGAACTGAATCCCATTCGTACAGCCATTGATGGACTGAGCTCCACTCCAGCTCGTGTCAAGAGCCATAATACCTTTGAAGAAAATGGTATGAAGCATCCATCTGCTCAGAATTACCCTGGGATTTATCCATGTAGTGTCACCCCCCTGCAGGAACCTCAACCACACACACATCCTCTTAGAATGCAAGCAGCGCAGCCCTCTGCTCTGAACCATACCGGCATTAATGACTTTGCTGTATACATGGCTCGCCGGGAACTTGTGACATCCGGGATGACAAAGTTTGATGATCGTCCAGAGAATTATTGGGGCTGGAAGTCTACCTTCATGAACATCATTGAAGGGCTAAAACTCACCTGCAATGAAGAGCTTGACCTTCTCACTAGATGGTTAGGTCCTCAATCATCTGAGCAAGTCAGGAGAATCAGAGCTGTTCATGTCAATGACCCCGCTGCAGGGCTCAGGATGGCGTGGATGCGACTTGAAGAGAACTACGGGTCTCCTGAAATAATTGAGAAAGCTCTGCTGGACAAACTGGAGAGATTTCCTAAGATCAGCAACAGGGACCCTCTCAACCTGAGAGAGCTTGGTGACTTGTTAAGGGAGTTGGGGTCAGCAAAGTTAGAAGGTTGTTTGCCTGGGCTCGCCTATCTGGATACCTCTCGCGGCATTAACCCAATAGTGGAGAAACTGCCGTATGGCCTTCAAGAAAAATGGACGACACAAGGCAGTGCGTACAAGCTGCAAAACCAAGGCCAGTTTCCACCATTCTCATTCTTCACTGACTTTGTCTGCAAAGAAGCCCGCACTCGTAATGATCCAAGTTTTGCATTTAGCTCATTTGGGATGACGACAGTGAAACCAGAAAACTCACCTAAAAGGTACACGCATTCCAGGAACCACGTCTCATCCAGCAAAACAGAGATTACATCAACATCTGCCATCAAGCCCACAGAGTCAGCTAGCAGTAAGTTGGATGTGGACAGACAGTGTCCGATTCACAAAAAACCCCACCCTCTCAAGCGGTGTAGGGGCTTCCGAGCTAAGACACTGGATGAACGCAAAACGTTCCTGCGAGATAGTGGAGTTTGTTTCAGATGCTGCTCCTCAACTGAACACGTTGCTAAAGACTGCAAAACAATTATTCACTGTAAAGAGTGTAACAGTGACAAGCACGTCACAGCACTTCATCCAGGACCAGCTCCATGGGCTGTCAAAGACCCTGAGGATGAGCATGGCGGGGAGGAAGATGAAGCGGCTTCTCCTGACATAATCTCCAAATGCACAGAAGTGTGTGGAATTGCCAATAACTCCCGCTCTTGCTCTAAAATCTGTCTCATAAAAGTGCATCCTAGAGGACAACCAGAAAGATCTATAAAAGTCTATGCCGTACTTGATGACCAGAGCAATAGGTCTCTTGCTCGGTCCAAATTCTTCGACCTGTTTGGCCTCAAGGGTACCGGTTCTCCCTACACGCTGCGCACATGTGCTGGAGTCACTGAGTTATCTGGCCGAAGAGGAGTTGGATTTGTGGCTCAGCCATTGGATGGACGTCTCAGCATTCCTCTTCCCACACTTATTGAGTGTAGCCATATCCCAGATGATAGATCGGAGATACCTACTCCTGATGTAGTCAAACACCACCCACACCTAAAGTCTATCACTCATCTCATCCCTGAACTTGATCCAAATGCGCAAATTCTCCTTCTGCTGGGTCGGGATGTGTTACAAGTCCATAAAGTGAGAGACCAACGCAACGGGCCCAATAATGCACCCTATGCCCAAAGACTGGACCTTGGCTGGGTCGTAGTTGGAGACGTCTGTTTGGGTGCAGCTCACAAGCCGAAAGCAGTTAATGTCTACCGGACTAACGTTCTGGAGAATGGGCGTCACTCTCATTTCAGTCCATGTCCCAACCACCTAGTTGTGAAAGAGAAGCTTACAACAAGGACAGGCATAAGACCTCTCAACTCTCAAACCCTGTCACACTTTCATCCTCTGGACAGCCTGTTTCAGAACTCTGATGATCATTTACTTGGCAACAAAATCTTCGAAAGAACAGAGAATGACAATGAAGTTGCCCCATCTATTGAGGACAAACGGTTCATTCAGTTGATGAATAATGAAATGTTCATAGATGATGCTAACAGTTGGGTAGCTCCCCTTCCCTTTCGCATGCCAAGACCACGGCTGCCTAACAACAGAGGACAAGCTCTGACTCGTTTCACCAGTCTCTGCAAAACTCTAGAAAGGAAACCTGAGATGAGGAGACATTTTCTGGCTTTCATGCAGAATATCTTTGATCGAGATCATGCTGAACCAGCTCCAGCACTCAACGATGGAGATGAATGCTGGTACCTTCCCAGTTTTGGCGTCTATCATCCACGCAAGCCTGGCCAGATCCGAGTTGTGTTTGATTCAAGCGCTCCTTATCTTGGCATCTCCTTGAACGATGTGCTGTTGACAGGGCCAGACTTAAATAACACTCTGCTGGGAGTCCTAATGTGGTTTAGGCATGAACAGGTAGCCATCACAGCAGATATTGAGCAGATGTTTCACAGCTTTGTTGTCAGGGAAGACCACAGGAACTTCCTCAGATTTCTGTGGTTTAAAGACAATGACATCACGAAGGAAGTTGTGGAATATCGTATGAGAGTCCATGTGTTTGGCAACCGCCCCTCTCCAGCTGTGGCTACTTATGGGCTTCGGAGAGCAGCTTTACATGGAGAGGGCGAGTTTGGGGAGGGGGCAAAGGAGTTCATACACAGGAATTTCTACGTTGATGATGCACTCAAGTCACTGCCATCTGCAACAGCAGCTATCAGTCTTCTCAAGGCAGCCCAAGGCATGCTTGCCATCTCCAACTTGAGACTTCATAAAATAGCATCCAATTGCCTAACTGTCATGCAGGCTTTCCCATCAACAGATCATGCAAAAGACTTGAAAAATCTCGACCTGGACAAAGATTCACCTCCTTTGCAGCGAAGTCTTGGATTAAGCTGGGACCTTGTGAATGACACTTTTACATTCCGTGTTGCCAGGAGCGAGAAGCCATTCACCCGAAGAGGAGTTCTTGCAACTATCAATAGTTTGTTTGATCCACTTGGTCTCGTAGCTCCCGTTACTATTCAAGGAAAGCTCTTGTTGCAGCAGCTCACTCGTGACAGCAGTGACTGGGATGCTCCCCTCCCGTCTGAAAAGGCAACAGAGTGGATTACCTGGAGGGATTCACTGCAGGATTTGGAACAGTTTGCAATCTCCCGAGCCTACATTGCTACGTCCCTGTCCACTGCACAACGTACAGAGATCCATATCTTCTCGGATGCTTCCACCAAGGCCATTGCGGCTGTGGCATATCTCAAAGTGGAAGATGTGGAAGGTAAATGTCATGTAGGTTTCATAATGGGGAAAGCCAAGTTAGCCCCCGTGCCATTCCACACTATTCCCAGGTTGGAATTAGGTGCTGCTGTTCTGGCAGTGGAAATTGCTGAGCTGCTTGTGAAAGAGCTGGACATTAGTCTTGATAGTCTGAAGTTCTATACTGACAGCAAGGTGGTGCTGGGGTATATTTACAATGAAAGCAGGAGATTTTATGTGTATGTCAGCAACAGAGTGGAACGGATAAGGAAGTTCTCATGCCCTGAACAGTGGCAATACGTCCACACTGATGAAAACCCTGCAGATGTTGCCACCAGGTCAGTGCATCCAGCTCGTCTCTTAAGCACCAACTGGCTTACAGGTCCACGTTTTCTGAGACGTTCTGGGGACATAGACTCAGGTAAAGAAACATCCTATGACCTCATTGATCCAGACTCTGATACAGAGGTCAGAAGCCACATTACTACTGTTGCAAACCCCCATAGGAGTATGGGGTCGCATCGATTTGAAAGATTTTCCATGTGGCAACCCCTTGTCAGAGCTGTGGCCTCCCTAATCCACATCGTCCAATCCTTCAGGTCTGAGAAGGATAGCAATGGGCAAGACTGCAAAGGTTGGCATCACTGTTTGAAGCCACACAAAATGGATACACTGTCGCAAGCAAGGCATACCATTATTGGATGTGTACAAAAGGAGACATACCAAGTGGAAGTGTCTTGTTTGGAGAAAGGCGAAGTAATTCCCAAAAGCAGTCCTCTGAGGAAGCTCAGCCCAATTCTTGATGATAGCAAACTTTTAAGAGTTGGTGGGCGGCTCCAGCATGCTTCAATCGAGACACATGAAAAGCATCCTCTCATCATTCCTGGCCGCAGCCACATAGCTACTCTACTTGTAAACTACTACCATGAGCGGGTTCACCATCAAGGCAGAGTTTTTACTGAGGGAGCTATTCGCACGGCTGGCATCTGGATTGTAGGGGCAAAGAAATGTATCTCCAGAAACCTGCACAAGTGTGTTACATGCAACAGACTTCGTGGTAGACCCGCAGAGCAAAAGATGGCAAATCTTCCACCTGATCGTCTTAGCACTGAACCTCCATTTACAAATGTGGGCCTGGATGTATTCGGCCCCTGGAATGTCTCCACCCGTCGCACCCGAGGTGGTGCCGCAAACTCTAAAAGGTGGGCAGTACTCTTCACATGTTTAAGTGTTCGTGCTGTACATATCGAGCTCATAGAGTCAATGGACACATCGAGCTTCATTAATGCTCTACGGCGGTTCTTTGCTATGCGTGGTCCTGTGAAGATGATCCGCTCTGACTGTGGCACAAACTTTAAGGGGGCTTGCAGAGAACTTCAAATTCTCCTACGGGATGAAACCGATATCTCAAGGTACCTCAGTGAGGAAGGATGCACATGGCTGTTCAACCCACCTCATTCTTCCCATATGGGAGGAGTATGGGAAAGAATGATTGGGGTTTCGAGACGGATTCTTGACTCTATGCTTTCTCAGATCAGTCCCTCGCATCTCACTCATGAAGTGCTTTCGACCCTTATGGCTGAAGTAGGAGCGATAATAAATGCAAGGCCTCTTGCTCCCATCTCAAGTGATCCAGATTCACCGTTTCTTCTGACTCCAGCAATGATCTTGACACAGAAGGTCTGCACCCCTCTTGCTCCTCCAGGATCATTTGAAGCTACAGATATGTATCGTCAGCAGTGGAAACGTGTTCAGCACTTGGCGAATACATTTTGGGAGAGATGGAGGCGAGAATATCTCTCTACTCTTCAAAATCGAAGCAAGTGGCAAAATAGTCAGCCCAATGTCAAGGAAGGGGACTTGGTGTTGCTCAAAGACCCTCAGGTAAAAAGAAATCAGTGGCCAATGGCTCTTGTCACCAAGGCTTACCCAGACAGTGATGGAAAGGTCAGGAAACTCGAACTGAGGGTCACGAAAGGAGGTACCATTAAGACCTTCTTTAGACCAGTAACCGAAGTAGTGGTACTTTTGTCTATCTGATTATCTACCATGGACAGTCAATGTGTTATTTTCTTTAGCTGATTGAACTGCTAAGAAATTGATAGTGGTATTGTGTTCAATACCAGGCGGGGAGTGTAATGTTATGTGCACATTGAGAATTTTAGCATCTCCTAGTGGTTAGCTTGGAGACTGCGGTCAAGTGAATTTTTATGTGGTTTGGCTTGTATTCCTATTGGATGTTTAGAGTCACATGAGTGGGGTGATACAGGAAGAGTTTCCTATTGGATGTTTAGAGTCACATGAGTGGGGTAATGCAGGAAGCCATTTTAGTATTGGGATTTGCACAATGAGGCGTACCAGAAGTCTCCCTGTTTAATCCTTAAGCATCCACCTGTGTTATGCCATGGAGAAGCTTTGTTTGTAAGTTTGAATTGTGTTTCATCTTTATAAGTAGTGAGTGTTGTATATTTTATTGATTTTATGCATATTTGGAGAGATGTATATATAAATGCCTAGATCTGTTCGCCATGTGAAGCAAATGCATAATTCTTTATTGAGCATATTTCTTTTTGTATTTTTTGTAGTTTCACAAGTTCTGGGAAATCACTGTAAGTTGTACGTTGATGAAGACAAACAAGTAAACAGCCCTCAACTTTACTTTCACGCCTGACTCATCATTCAACGCTTTCAGTGCTTACGGCATATGTTTAGCTATCTGTCACTTCGTGTACCAGAACCACGCACGCAGGGGACAGAATACAAGACGTTGCTTCAGGCCGTCTACATCCTGTGGTTCTGAACTTCGGATGGACAAATGGCAGCAGCCGTTTATCAGAAGCACCCAGACTGCTCTTGGCGATGGTCTGACTCAGTCCTCGGGCCACGACCTCCCCTGTAAGCGTTGTTTGGTGTTTGCACCTGCACGTGTCCTTTGCTTCCAGCAAAATGATTGTGACAGCGGGGCATTCAGCATCCAGCAGATGTTATATCTGCAATATGCAGCCGCAGTTTTTCACAGTTACCTGCCTGCTATACCCAAGAGACGTGATGATTTATGGTGTCGGCCCTGTTATCACAGAATGGGCCACGTGACCAGTTAAAGTGGTGACAAACTGTTGGCTCTGTCGAAACGAAAAGTAGTTATTGGGGCTAAAAAAGCATTTACAGCCTATTAACCCGAGAACGCTATCGCTGGGTGATTTACACCCGAGCAAATACATTTACATGATTTCTCTCTCCTGCAGCTGTTTGCGTGTCGAGGAGCCTGTGCCTTCACCAGGGAAGTCTCAAATGTCCCAGGAATGGGTGGACCAAAGACCAGCTTTCCAGAGTCATTCTTTTGTTTTAGGAGGGTTTTTCTTTCATTTTGTTAGACATGGCACAGTTGAAAGTAAAAGAAGACCACTCTAATTTGTCATGTGTTGTCATATTTTGATATATTTGATTACTTTTTATTGGTTATATTATATCGGGTAAAAATCACCCGGCATTAGCGATTGTGTTACTATTTATAGCGATAGTGTTCTAGGGTTAAACGTGCAAGAGAGCTGATGCAGTCTCCAGCGAGTCCATCATCAGCTGGGCTGATTCATGACCAGAACGTCCCAAGTGTGAAGTCAGTGAATCAGTGCTGGCCTGGTGCTGAACAACGTGAGGCTGAAGGGACTGTGGAGACATCAGCACATCACATTTTACATTGGTTTTATTATAATGTGCTTCTAGTAAGGACAAAAGCACAGACACCAACCTCCTGATCTGCGGAGCAGTGGTGGTAGAGGAGGGGTGAGGTGGACTTTGGAGGGCTTCGGGGGAGGGAGGATGGAGCGGTGTGAAGTCTTGGACAGGTTTAACCTGACACAGAAAACAAGAACACCTCATATTTGTGTGTGTGTGTGATCCAAGAGCAAATAAAACTTGATCCTTCACAGAAACAAGCACAACGAACAACTTCTCCAAAAATCCTTCTGATTTCTACGCTCACTGCAGGAATCAACATCTGCACTCACACTCTGTACAAGAGACGAGATACAAACACGCTTCGACGTGTGGGAGGTACCTGATTTAACCTCCGTGGAAGCCCAGCTCTTGGTTGTGTCAGGTTAGCAGTTTGGTGATGTTAGTTTACAGGAGAAGCCGGAGGCACGTCGTGAGTTTGGTTCGTGGTCGTCCTTTGGTTTCTTTTTGCCGCAGCTCTCATATCCCCGATTTGTAACTATTTACTTTTTATAAGATGTTTCTTGAACTATGGCAGCTTCTTATATATCTGCTATATTTGTGCCGTGGATTCAGGGACCCAAACAAAAACTGTAGTGAGCAGAGGTATTATCTACTGATTGTGTGTCTGGCTGCAGCCAAGGATGGAGAGCAGAGGCAGCGGGCAGGCCAATCGAAACGCAGCTCAGGCCGCGGCTGCAGCAAAAACTTGGGCGTAGGAGGAGCGATTCTGGCAAAGCGTCAGGAGGGGAAGTGGTGCTCCACCAACACGGTGTACAGTAAAGATGGAGGCCTGCTGGCTCCAGCTGAGGACACCGTCAGGCAGTAGAAGGAATACTCTGACAACCTCCAGAACCTTAATCTCACTCATAACTAAAGTCGCCAAAAGACAACAACTTCTCCTGTTGCATTTAGGTTTCAGTTTAACCGAAGAACAAAGAAGGACACATGAGCTCGAGCAGGTTACACACAACATTCACGCTGCACAGATGAGAACACAGCAGGATTTCATGCAGTCCGGTCTGCCTGTTAGACAGCGTGCAAACAAAGCGTGCGTTCTTTGTAGCATTCGACAACAGTCACTTACGTACTTTCTGACATCCACAAAAACATATTGGTGTCTATTATCTCTCCTTGTTAATAGAAACTTTGTTTCCAGCGTTTGAGCTAATTCTCTACGTGTCTCTTGCACTGACCACAATAACCATCTATCATTAATTACATTACAGATGTTGGTACCTTGAGCAGGATGACGCTGATCTCGGTGGGCGTTTTCCCTTCAGTGCTCTCAGTTCGTCTCCCTGTGTCAGACTGACTTCTTTGCAGTTATTCTGCACAGACACAATTAGCAGCATGAAAACACAACATTGTGATCGGAACTCAGTAGCCTGTTTGAATTCTGCAGTAACCATTAAGAAAAGGTGCTATGAAGTCACACCGCTGACCTCATCCAAGCTATATGACTTGCAGAGCACGGTGTTGATTGACAGGTCATCCATGCTGGAAAGCAGCGAGGACACTGCCTCCTGTTTGCCTCCCTGCACAGAGTCAGAGCGGTGCTGCTGCTGCTGCTGCAGCTGCTGCTGCCGACTCAGTCTCTGTTGGACCAGCTTCTGTTTAGACCGATGCACGTCACCCTGAACCCACAAACTGTGCTGCTTCCTGCACACAAACATCAAACACACGCCACAAACTGACTGTGATATCACGTTTAGCAGGTACAACATTCAACATCCTGGTTTAGCGTGTAAGTAGACACACAAAGCTAGTAGCCATTAGCAACAGAGCGCTACTGTGGCGTAAGGAGGAAGTGTGCGTCCAGAGCTGAGGAGAGAAACCAGCTGCACACTGTGACTGCAGTCTGCAGCAGTATCACAGTTTCAGGCTTCTTTTAATTCGATTCGATTCATCATCCACCAGTTTCCCACTGCTGCAGTCACCACCAGCTGCACATGGGCACCCTGGGGAATGCCCCACCCTGACCTCCACCTTTTGCTTCTCTTCTAACATTTCCAGCATGCTCCAACCATGACCTCAGCATGGAGAAACATCCTGTGTGCTAACAGCAATAGATGCCACAGCCTAAGGACAGACGGGCCTTGTTTGTCCAGCACATCTCACAGATGCTCGATGAGACTGAGATCTGCCGACGTTGAAGGCCAAGGTGACCCCTCAAACCCTTCCTGATCTACTTGTGCTTTGTGTGAAGACTCCAGCGACACTCGAAGTATTAGAGAACAGCTGTACTCAGTGGCCAACGCCTTTTGGGTCATTGCAAAATGTCAAACAGCTTGTGTTTAAATAAAAAAGACTGGAAACAGAAAAAGATCCAAGTGGACCAATCACACCTTCACAAACGCAATGACCCTGATGAAGGCCACTAACACGTTATGGTTCCCTGATACTCTGTGACTGGAGTCTTCACCTCGTCAGATCTTTGTCTTCTCCGTGCACCTTGGAGGTGAAGCTGCCGTCTGCTTGTGTTTTGTGACATTATCCTAATGAAGTGTTGCAGACGTGTCTGTGTGCACAGCATTACTCCTGTACTTTCATGAACGGACTACAGCTTAATGATTGTCTCCGACCGAGACCTTTGGAGTCACGGAAAGTGGACCGTTTGGTTTGAGCGGTCACAGCTGAGGCACAAACTCACTCTTCTAAGAAGTTTTGCTGTGGACCGATGATAGATCCAGGTCTGCAGACTCTGATCCAAGCAATCGCCTCGGCTGCAGTAAACCGGAAGTGCTTCATCAGGTAGCAGCCAATCAGAGTGCCCGTGCGGCCTAATCCAGCTGTAAATGGATGGAGTGTTTAAAGAGACAAAGTTAAGATAAAAGAAATAAATGACATCAATTAAACATAAAGACTTGCAGTCCTACCTTTACAGTGCACCGCCACTGCCCCGTCTGTACTTTCACACACATGCAGAAAGCGTCTGACGATGAGGTCAGAGGGCGTGGTCCCATCAAGGAAGAAGAGGTCGTGGTGCTCAAATCCTGCATCCTCAAACCGCCTGCCATCATACAACGTCCTGTTCAGACGAACCACGGTCGTTATGTCATTTTGGCAAAAGTATGAGAAGTATGCCTCGGGTGTGTGGAGGGGATAACCTGGAGACAGAGTCAACAACAGCTGAGTTACGTCATACGTTTCAATCAGCGAGCGTCTGTTTTTAATGCGAACGTAAAATAAGATTCAATGACGTAGTGTCAGCTGATTTATGTTGTAAGGTAAAGACGTTAAATACAGAGAAAACCCAACGATCGGACGGCCCCAAGCACCTGCTGACAGCGGGAAAGAAAAACTCCCTTTTAACAAGAACCAGGCTGAGGGAGGGGGCGCAATCTGGCTCATGTGGTCGGGGTGGGGGGAGGACAACAGGACAAGAGATGGACGAGAGCCAGAGGGGAATAATAACTACGTGCAAAGTGGTGTAAATACACAGAAAGTAAAAAGAGCTGAGGGATGGAGAAGCATGAGTGCATCATGGGAAACCCCGAGCCACTGCAGGGTTCAGGCTCGTCTAATCCAGCCGTAACAACACGACAGCACTAAGCAGGAAACAATGCACGCCGTCAGAAGACAGCAGGGTAAGGTTAGCTCTTCTCAGCTGCTTCAGGACGTGCAGGCACTGAGGGGCTGCACAGGCCTTCTGTCAGCCCAGCAACGTGAGCACTGGTGTTGGTTTGGAGGCATGCTTTTAGCTTTTAGCTTAGAGATTCTGACTCACCACGAGAATGAGGGCTACTGAACGCCAGAACTTTGCCCGGAACGATCCAGTTCATATCTCCATTTTCAACTCGCTAAAAGCACAAAAAGAAAGGAAAGACTGTGATAGAGGTTAGCCACATATCAGTTAAAACATGGATCCAGAACACCTTAATTATACCACCACTGCAGTAATGAACACGTACGGGCTTTTACCTTTCATTGGAAATCAGTTTTGTTGACCTTTACTTCACTGACTGTCTATCACTTGGACGGGTGAGCTATGGATCAATCTAACTGAGAAACTGAGGAAGTACAGCGTGCACCAAGGCAGGCCTGGACATCGTACGAGCTCTTGGTTGGCCCTGACTGTGTTACTAACAGCACTGCAAATAAACTGGATGAATAACAAGCGTACGTTAGTTATTTCTTCCTGTATCCTGGTCCTGTTTGCATTGATATCGACCTGTAGCACAGTCTCTGCAGTCTGTTACCTCATAATGTTCATATTCTTCTGCACTGAACCTTTCAAAATCCAGGAAACCATGTTGTAATGCCTGCAGAGGAAAAGAGCAGGAACAGATTTTCACAACAAAAGCACAACTCCCCCCAAAGGGCTGAAATGTTTAGTGTTATAGTGATCTGCAGTAGTTTCACAGATTCAGTTCAGTTTTTCTTAGCACCAAATCACAACAACGGTCACCTCAGGCAGTTAATATTGTACGTAAAGACCCTACAGAGGAAACACAATCAGACCACGAGCAGGCACACTGGTGACAGTGGGGAGGAAACACTCGTTTTTAACAGAAACACATGTTCACCAGAACCAGGCTCAGGGAGGGGCGGCAATCTGACTGACTGCTGAAGGCTTTTCAGGGAGTTTTTAGGACTTCCTGATAATAATGAATTACAGTCGTCCAGCCTGGAAGTAATAAATGCATGAACTAGTTTTTCAGCGTCACTCTGAGACAGGATATTTCTAACTTTAGAGATGTTGCACAAATGGAAGAAAGCAGTCTTACATATTTGTTTAATATGTGCGTTGAAGGACATGTCCTGGTCAAAAATGACTCCAAGGTTCCTCACAGTGTTACTGGAGGCCAAGGTAATGCCATCCAGAGGAAGAATCTGCTTAGATACCATATTTCTAAGCTTTTCAGGGCCGAGTACAATAACCTCAGTTTGATCTGAATTAAGAAGCAGAAAGTTAGCGGCCATCCAGGTCTTTATGTCTTTAAGACATTCCTGCAGTTTAACTCATTGGTGTGTGTTATCTGGCTTCATGGACAGATAGAGCTGGGTGTCATCAGCATAGCAGTGTAAATGTATGCTATGTCTTCTAATGATGCTGCCTAAGGGAAGCATGTATAATGTAAACAGAATTGGTCCTAGCACTGAACCCTGTGGAACTCCATAATTAACCTCAGTGTGTGAAGAGGACTCTCCATTTACATGCACAAACTGGAGTCTATTAGATAGATATGATACAAACCACTGCAGCGCAGTACCTGTAATACCTACAGCATGTTCTAATCGCTCTAATAGGATATTATGGTCGACAGTATCGAACGCTGCACTGAGGTCTAGCAGGACAAGCACAGAGATGAGTCCACTGTCAGAGGCCATAAGAAGATCATTTGTAACCTTCACTAAAGCTGTTTCTGTGCTGAGCTCTGAAACCTGACTGAAACTCTTCAAATAAACCTCTGCAGATGATCTGTTAGCTGTTTGACAACTACTCTTTCAAGGATGTTTGATATAAAGGAAGGTTGGAGATTGGCCTATAATTAGCTAAGACTGCTGGGTCTAGAGATGCTTTTTGAGTAAAGGTTTAACTACAGCCAGCTTGAAGGCCTGTGGTACATAGCCGATTGTTACATCCTGGGAGGCTGTGGGAGTGTGTGGGCGTGGTGTTGTCTTCTCCCTCTCCTCCTCCTTCGTTCTGGCCCCTCCCCTTGTCTCTCTCTGCCCCTGCCTTCTCCTTTAGGTCACACCTGCTGCTCATCTGCTCTCGTTACAACCAATTACCCTCAGGGGTGATATAAGCTGGAGAAGAGCAGTGTGGAGGAGGAGGGAGAGGTTTCTGGTGGATTTCCTCTGTGCGGGTCAGAGTGTGTTACTGGCTTAGGTGTGGAACAGCCTGCTGCGTGTGGCTCTTTGTGAGTAGTGCTTAACTGAGCAGTGATTGCCCATGAGTGACGGCAGCCTTCACTAGTTTGTGTGGCCTGCCTGGATATTGTTTGCTAGCAGTGTTGCTGTCTCTTTCTGTTGAAGCCTTATTGTTGCTTCCTTTGTTGAAGTGGTCATTACCACTTTGGGTTGA